>NW_028128443.1:0-100213 GCF_965231255.1 Vanellus vanellus
GCTTTTGAGGATAGAGTCCTCAGGAAAGCAGAGAGGGCCAAATTGTCTGGGGCATTTGAAGGGTTCCAGGAGGCAGTGAGAACCAGCATCACTTTTCCCCGCTGGCACTTTTGCTGTGGCAGCAAAACTGGACGTTTGTCTTCTTTGCTCCAGACAGCGCCGAAAGTGAAAAAAGGTGCTTTTGAGGATAGAGTCCTCAGGAAAGCAGAGAGGGCCAAATTGTCTGGGGCATTTGAAGGGGTTCAAGGAGGCAGTGAGAACCAGCATCACTTTTCCCCGCTGGCACCTTTGCTGTGGCAGCAAAAGCTGGACGTTTGTCTTTTTTGCTCCAGACAGCGCCGAAAGTGGAAAAAGGTGCTTTTGAGGATAGAGTCCTCAGGAAAGCAGAGAGGGCCAATTGTCTGGGGCATTTGAAGGGGTTCCAGGAGGCAGTGAGGACCAGCATCACTTTTCCCCGCTGGCACCTTTGCTGTGGCAGCAAAAGCTGGACGTTTGTCTTTTTTGCTCCAGACAGCGCCGAAAGTGAAAAAAGGTGCTTTTGAGGATAGAGTCCTCAGGAAAGCAGAGAGGGCCAAATTGTCTGGGGCATTTGAAGGGGTTCCAGGAGGCAGTGAGAACCAGCATCACTTTTCCCCGCTGGCACCTTTGCTGTGGCAGCAAAAGCTGGACGTTTGTCTTTTTTGCTCCAGACAGCGCCGAAAGTGAAAAAAGGTGCTTTTGAGGATAGAGTCCTCAGGAAAGCAGAGAGGGCCAAATTGTCTGGGGCATTTGAAGGGGTTCCAGGAGGCAGTGAGAACCAGCATCACTTTTCCCCGCTGGCACTTTTGCTGTGGCAGCAAAAGCTGGACGTTTGCTCTTTTTTGCTCCAGAGAGTGCCGAAAGTGAAAAAAGGTGCTTTTGAGGATAGAGTCCTCAGGAAAGCAGAGAGGGCCAAATTGTCTGGGGCATTTGAAGGGGTTCCAGGAGGCAGTGAGAACCAGCATCACTTTTCCCCGCTGGCACCTTTGCTGTGGCAGCAAAAGCTGGACGTTTTTCTTTTTTGCTCCAGACAGCGCCGAAAGTGAAAAAAGGTGCTTTTGAGGATAGAGTCCTCAGGAAAGCAGAGAGGGCCAAATTGTCTGGGGCATTTGAAGGGGTTCCAGGAGGCAGTGAGAACCAGCATCACTTTTCCCTGCTGGCACCTTTGCTGTGGCAGCAAAAGCTGGACGTTTGTCTTTTTTGCTCCAGAGAGCGCCGAAAGTGAAAAAAGGTGCTTTTGAGGATAGAGTGCTCAGGAAAGCAGAGAGGGCCAAATTGTCTGGGGCATTTGAAGGGGTTCCAGGAGGCAGTGAGAACCAGCATCACTTTTCCCCGCTGGCACCTTTGCTGTGGCAGCAAAAGCTGGACGTTTGTCTTTTTTGCTCCAGAGAGCGCCGAAAGTGAAAAAAGGTGCTTTTGGGGATAGAGTCCTCAGGAAAGCAGAGAGGGCCAAATTGTCTGGGGCATTTGAAGGGGTTCCAGGAGGCAGTGAGAACCAGCATCACTTTTCCCCGCTGGCACTTTTGCTGTGGCAGCAAAAGCTGGACGTTTGTCTTTTTTGCTCCAGACAGCGCCGAAAGTGAAAAAAGGTGCTTTTGAGGATAGAGTGCTCAGGAAAGCAGAGAGGGCCAAATTGTCTGGGGCATTTGAAGGGGTTCCAGGAGGCAGTGAGAACCAGCATTACTTTTCCCCGCTGGCACTTTTGCTGTGGCAGCAAAAGCTGGACGTTTGTCTTTTTTGCTCCAGAGAGCGCCGAAAGTGGAAAAAGGTGCTTTTGAGGATAGAGTCCTCAGGAAAGCAGAGAGGGCCAAATTGTCTGTGGCATTTGAAGGGGTTCCAGGAGGCAGTGAGGACCAGCATCACTTTTCCCCGCTGGCACCTTTGCTGTGGCAGCAAAAGCTGGACATTTGTCTTTTTTGCTCCAGAGAGCGCCGAAAGTGAAAAAAGGTGCTTTTGAGGATAGAGTCCTCAGGAAAGCAGAGAGGGCCAAATTGTCTGGGACATTTGAAGGGGTTCCAGGAGGCAGTGAGAACCAGCATCACTTTTCCCCGCTGGCACCTTTGCTGTGGCAGCAAAAGCTGGACGTTTGTCTTTTTTGCTCCAGACAGCGCCGAAAGTGAAAAAAGGTGCTTTTGAGGATAGAGTCCTCAGGAAAGCAGAGAGGGTCAAATTGTCTGGGGCATTTGAAGGGGTTCCAGGAGGCAGTGAGAACCAGCATCACTTTTCCCCGCTGGCTCTTTTGCTGTGGCAGCAAAAGCTGGACGTTTGTCTTTTTTGCTCCAGAGAGCGCCGAAAGTGAAAAAAGGTGCTTTTGAGGATAGAGTCCTCAGGAAAGCAGAGAGGGCCAAATTGTCTGGGGCATTTGAAGGGGTTCCAGGAGGCAGTGAGAACCAGCATCACTTTTCCCCGCTGGCACTTTTGCTGTGGCAGCAAAAGCTGGACGTTTGTCTTCTTTGCTCCAGAGAGCGCCGAAAGTGAAAAAAGGTGCTTTTGAGGATAGAGTCCTCAGGAAAGCAGAGAGGGCCAAATTGTCTGGGGCATTTGAAGGGGTTCCAGGAGGCAGTGAGAACCAGCATCACTTTTCCCCGCTGGCACTTTTGCTGTGGCAGCAAAAGCTGGACGTTTGTCTTCTTTGCTCCAGACAGCGCCGAAAGTGAAAAAAGGTGCTTTTGAGGATAAAGTCCTCAGGAAAGCAGAGAGGGCCAAATTGTCTGGGGCATTTGAAGGGGTTCAAGGAGGCAGTGAGAACCAGCATCACTTTTCCCCGCTGGCACCTTTGCTGTGGCAGCAAAAGCTGGACGTTTGTTTTTTTTGCACCAGAGAGCGCCGAAAGTGAAAAAAGGTGCTTTTGAGGATAAAGTCCTCAGGAAAGCAGAGAGGGCCAAATTGTCTGGGGCATTTGAAGGGGTTCAAGGAGGCAGTGAGAACCAGCATCACTTTTCCCCGCTGGCACCTTTGCTGTGGCAGCAAAAGCTGGACGTTTGTCTTTTTTGCTCCAGACAGCGCCGAAAGTGAAAAAAGGTGCTTTTGAGGATAGAGTCCTCAGGAAAGCAGAGAGGGCCAAATTGTCTGGGGCATTTGAAGGGGTTCCAGGAGGCAGTGAGAACCAGCATCACTTTTCCCCGCTGGCACTTTTGCTGTGGCAGCAAAAGCTGGACGTTTGTCTTTTTTGCTCCAGAGAGCGCCGAAAGTGGAAAAAGGTGCTTTTGAGGATAGAGTCCTCAGGAAAGCAGAGAGGGCCAAATTGTCTGTGGCATTTGAAGGGGTTCCAGGAGGCAGTGAGGACCAGCATCACTTTTCCCCGCTGGCACCTTTGCTGTGGCAGCAAAAGCTGGACATTTGTCTTTTTTGCTCCAGAGAGCGCCGAAAGTGAAAAAAGGTGCTTTTGAGGATAGAGTCCTCAGGAAAGCAGAGAGGGCCAAATTGTCTGGGACATTTGAAGGGGTTCCAGGAGGCAGTGAGAACCAGCATCACTTTTCCCCGCTGGCACTTTTGCTGTGGCAGCAAAAGCTGGACGTTTGTCTTCTTTGCTCCAGAGAGCGCCGAAAGTGAAAAAAGGTGCTTTTGAGGATAGAGTCCTCAGGAAAGCAGAGAGGGCCAAATTGTCTGGGGCATTTGAAGGGGTTCCAGGAGGCAGTGAGAACCAGCATCACTTTTCCCCGCTGGCACCTTTGCTGTGGCAGCAAAAGCTGGACGTTTGTCTTTTTTGCTCCAGACAGCGCCGAAAGTGAAAAAAGGTGCTTTTGAGGATAGAGTCCTCAGGAAAGCAGAGAGGGTCAAATTGTCTGGGGCATTTGAAGGGGTTCCAGGAGGCAGTGAGAACCAGCATCACTTTTCCCCGCTGGCTCTTTTGCTGTGGCAGCAAAAGCTGGACGTTTGTCTTTTTTGCTCCAGAGAGCGCCGAAAGTGAAAAAAGGTGCTTTTGAGGATAGAGTCCTCAGGAAAGCAGAGAGGGCCAAATTGTCTGGGGCATTTGAAGGGGTTCCAGGAGGCAGTGAGAACCAGCATCACTTTTCCCCGCTGGCACTTTTGCTGTGGCAGCAAAAGCTGGACGTTTGTCTTCTTTGCTCCAGAGAGCGCCGAAAGTGAAAAAAGGTGCTTTTGAGGATAGAGTCCTCAGGAAAGCAGAGAGGGCCAAATTGTCTGGGGCATTTGAAGGGGTTCCAGGAGGCAGTGAGAACCAGCATCACTTTTCCCCGCTGGCACTTTTGCTGTGGCAGCAAAAGCTGGACGTTTGTCTTTTTTGCTCCAGAGAGCGCCGAAAGTGAAAAAAGGTGCTTTTGAGGATAAAGTCCTCAGGAAAGCAGAGAGGGCCAAATTGTCTGGGGCATTTGAAGGGGTTCAAGGAGGCAGTGAGAACCAGCATCACTTTTCCCCGCTGGCACCTTTGCTGTGGCAGCAAAAGCTGGACGTTTGTTTTTTTTGCACCAGAGAGCGCCGAAAGTGAAAAAAGGTGCTTTTGAGGATAAAGTCCTCAGGAAAGCAGAGAGGGCCAAATTGTCTGGGGCATTTGAAGGGGTTCAAGGAGGCAGTGAGAACCAGCATCACTTTTCCCCGCTGGCACCTTTGCTGTGGCAGCAAAAGCTGGACGTTTGTCTTTTTTGCTCCAGACAGCGCCGAAAGTGAAAAAAGGTGCTTTTGAGGATAGAGTCCTCAGGAAAGCAGAGAGGGCCAAATTGTCTGGGGCATTTGAAGGGGTTCCAGGAGGCAGTGAGAACCAGCATCACTTTTCCCCGCTGGCACTTTTGCTGTGGCAGCAAAAGCTGGACGTTTGTCTTTTTTGCTCCAGAGAGCGCCGAAAGTGAAAAAAGGTGCTTTTGAGGATAGAGTGCTCAGGAAAGCAGAGAGGGCCAAATTGTCTGGGGCATTTGAAGGGGTTCCAGGAGGCAGTGAGAACCAGCATCACTTTTCCCCGCTGGCACCTTTGCTGTGGCAGCAAAAGCTGGACGTTTGTCTTTTTTGCTCCAGAGAGTGCCGAAAGTGAAAAAAGGTGCTTTTGAGGATAGAGTCCTCAGGAAAGCAGAGAGGGCCAAATTGTCTGGGGCATTTGAAGGGGTTCCAGGAGGCAGTGAGAACCAGCATCACTTTTCCCCGCTGGCACCTTTGCTGTGGCAGCAAAAGCTGGACGTTTTTCTTTTTTGCTCCAGACAGCGCCGAAAGTGAAAAAAGGTGCTTTTGAGGATAGAGTCCTCAGGAAAGCAGAGAGGGCCAAATTGTCTGGGGCATTTGAAGGGGTTCCAGGAGGCAGTGAGAACCAGCATCACTTTTCCCTGCTGGCACCTTTGCTGTGGCAGCAAAAGCTGGACGTTTGTCTTTTTTGCTCCAGAGAGCGCCGAAAGTGAAAAAAGGTGCTTTTGAGGATAGAGTGCTCAGGAAAGCAGAGAGGGCCAAATTGTCTGGGGCATTTGAAGGGGTTCCAGGAGGCAGTGAGAACCAGCATCACTTTTCCCCGCTGGCACCTTTGCTGTGGCAGCAAAAGCTGGACGTTTGTCTTTTTTGCTCCAGAGAGCGCCGAAAGTGAAAAAAGGTGCTTTTGGGGATAGAGTCCTCAGGAAAGCAGAGAGGGCCAAATTGTCTGGGGCATTTGAAGGGGTTCCAGGAGGCAGTGAGAACCAGCATCACTTTTCCCCGCTGGCACTTTTGCTGTGGCAGCAAAAGCTGGACGTTTGTCTTTTTTGCTCCAGAGAGCGCCGAAAGTGAAAAAAGGTGCTTTTGAGGATAGAGTGCTCAGGAAAGCAGAGAGGGCCAAATTGTCTGGGGCATTTGAAGGGGTTCCAGGAGGCAGTGAGAACCAGCATCACTTTTCCCCGCTGGCACTTTTGCTGTGGCAGCAAAAGCTGGACGTTTGTCTTTTTTGCTCCAGAGAGCGCCGAAAGTGGAAAAAGGTGCTTTTGAGGATAGAGTCCTCAGGAAAGCAGAGAGGGCCAAATTGTCTGTGGCATTTGAAGGGGTTCCAGGAGGCAGTGAGGACCAGCATCACTTTTCCCCGCTGGCACCTTTGCTGTGGCAGCAAAAGCTGGACATTTGTCTTTTTTGCTCCAGAGAGCGCCGAAAGTGAAAAAAGGTGCTTTTGAGGATAGAGTCCTCAGGAAAGCAGAGAGGGCCAAATTGTCTGGGACATTTGAAGGGGTTCCAGGAGGCAGTGAGAACCAGCATCACTTTTCCCCGCTGGCACTTTTGCTGTGGCAGCAAAAGCTGGACGTTTGTCTTCTTTGCTCCAGACAGCGCCGAAAGTGAAAAAAGGTGCTTTTGAGGATAGAGTCCTCAGGAAAGCAGAGAGGGCCAAATTGTCTGGGGCATTTGAAGGGGTTCCAGGAGGCAGTGAGAACCAGCATCACTTTTCCCCGCTGGCACCTTTGCTGTGGCAGCAAAAGCTGGACGTTTGTCTTTTTTGCTCCAGAGAGTGCCGAAAGTGAAAAAAGGTGCTTTTGAGGATAGAGTCCTCAGGAAAGCAGAGAGGGCCAAATTGTCTGGGGCATTTGAAGGGGTTCCAGGAGGCAGTGAGAACCAGCATCACTTTTCCCCGCTGGCACCTTTGCTGTGGCAGCAAAAGCTGGACGTTTGTCTTTTTTGCTCCAGACAGCGCCGAAAGTGAAAAAAGGTGCTTTTGAGGATAGAGTCCTCAGGAAAGCAGAGAGGGTCAAATTGTCTGGGGCATTTGAAGGGGTTCCAGGAGGCAGTGAGAACCAGCATCACTTTTCCCCGCTGGCTCTTTTGCTGTGGCAGCAAAAGCTGGACGTTTGTCTTTTTTGCTCCAGAGAGCGCCGAAAGTGAAAAAAGGTGCTTTTGAGGATAGAGTCCTCAGGAAAGCAGAGAGGGCCCAATTGTCTGGGGCATTTGAAGGGGTTCCAGGAGGCAGTGAGAACCAGCATCACTTTTCCCCGCTGGCACCTTTGCTGTGGCAGCAAAAGCTGGACGTTTGTCTTTTTTGCTCCAGAGAGTGCCGAAAGTGAAAAAAGGTGCTTTTGAGGATAGAGTCCTCAGGAAAGCAGAGAGGGCCAAATTGTCTGGGGCATTTGAAGGGGTTCCAGGAGGCAGTGAGAACCAGCATCACTTTTCCCCGCTGGCACTTTTGCTGTGGCAGCAAAAGCTGGACGTTTGTCTTCTTTGCTCCAGAGAGCGCCGAAAGTGAAAAAAGGTGCTTTTGAGGATAGAGTCCTCAGGAAAGCAGAGAGGGCCAAATTGTCTGGGGCATTTGAAGGGGTTCCAGGAGGCAGTGAGAACCAGCATCACTTTTCCCCGCTGGCACTTTTGCTGTGGCAGCAAAAGCTGGACGTTTGTCTTCTTTGCTCCAGACAG
Source organism: Vanellus vanellus (assembly GCF_965231255.1). Taxonomy (NCBI): domain Eukaryota; kingdom Metazoa; phylum Chordata; class Aves; order Charadriiformes; family Charadriidae; genus Vanellus; species Vanellus vanellus. Next base: position 7,318 of record NW_028128443.1, read on the forward strand.
CGCCGAAAGTGAAAAAAGGTGCTTTTGAGGATAAAGTCCTCAGGAAAGCAGAGAGGGCCAAATTGTCTGGGGCATTTGAAGGGGTTCAAGGAGGCAGTGAGAACCAGCATCACTTTTTTCCGCTGGCACCTTTGCTGTGGCAGCAAAAGCTGGACGTTTGTTTTTTTTGCACCAGAGAGCGCCGAAAGTGAAAAAAGGTGCTTTTGAGGATAAAGTCCTCAGGAAAGCAGAGAGGGCCAAATTGTCTGGGGCATTTGAAGGGGTTCCAGGAGGCAGTGAGAACCAGCATCACTTTTCCCCGCTGGCACCTTTGCTGTGGCAGCAAAAGCTGGACGTTTGTTTTTTTGCTCCAGACAGCGCCGAAAGTGGAAAAAGGTGCTTTTGAGGATAGAGTCCTCAGGAAAGCAGAGAGGGCCAAATTGTCTGGGGCATTTGAAGGGGTTCCAGGAGGCAGTGAGGACCAGCATCACTTTTCCCCGCTGGCACCTTTGCTGTGGCAGCAAAAGCTGGACATTTGTCTTTTTTGCTCCAGAGAGCGCCGAAAGTGAAAAAAGGTGCTTTTGAGGATAGAGTCCTCAGGAAAGCAGAGAGGGCCAAATTGTCTGGGGCATTTGAAGGGGTTCCAGGAGGCAGTGAGAACCAGCATCACTTTTCCCTGCTGGCACCTTTGCTGTGGCAGCAAAAGCTGGACGTTTGTCTTTTTTGCTCCAGAGAGTGCCGAAAGTGAAAAAAGGTGCTTTTGAGGATAGAGTCCTCAGGAAAGCAGAGAGGGCCAAATTGTCTGGGGCATTTGAAGGGGTTCCAGGAGGCAGTGAGAACCAGCATCACTTTTCCCCGCTGGCACCTTTGCTGTGGCAGCAAAAGCTGGACGTTTGTCTTCTTTGCTCCAGAGAGCGCCGAAAGTGAAAAAAGGTGCTTTTGAGGATAGAGTCCTCAGGAAAGCAGAGAGGGCCAAATTGTCTGGGGCATTTGAAGGGGTTCCAGGAGGCAGTGAGAACCAGCATCACTTTTCCCCGCTGGCACTTTTGCTGTGGCAGCAAAAGCTGGACGTTTGTCTTCTTTGCTCCAGACAGCGCCGAAAGTGAAAAAAGGTGCTTTTGAGGATAAAGTCCTCAGGAAAGCAGAGAGGGCCAAATTGTCTGGGGCATTTGAAGGGGTTCAAGGAGGCAGTGAGAACCAGCATCACTTTTCCCCGCTGGCACCTTTGCTGTGGCAGCAAAAGCTGGACGTTTGTTTTTTTTGCACCAGAGAGCGCCGAAAGTGAAAAAAGGTGCTTTTGAGGATAAAGTCCTCAGGAAAGCAGAGAGGGCCAAATTGTCTGGGGCATTTGAAGGGGTTCCAGGAGGCAGTGAGAACCAGCATCACTTTTCCCCGCTGGCACCTTTGCTGTGGCAGCAAAAGCTGGACGTTTGTTTTTTTGCTCCAGACAGCGCCGAAAGTGGAAAAAGGTGCTTTTGAGGATAGAGTCCTCAGGAAAGCAGAGAGGGCCAAATTGTCTGGGGCATTTGAAGGGGTTCCAGGAGGCAGTGAGGACCAGCATCACTTTTCCCCGCTGGCACCTTTGCTGTGGCAGCAAAAGCTGGACATTTGTCTTTTTTGCTCCAGAGAGCGCCGAAAGTGAAAAAAGGTGCTTTTGAGGATAGAGTCCTCAGGAAAGCAGAGAGGGCCAAATTGTCTGGGGCATTTGAAGGGGTTCCAGGAGGCAGTGAGAACCAGCATCACTTTTCCCCGCTGGCACCTTTGCTGTGGCAGCAAAAGCTGGACGTTTGTCTTTTTTGCTCCAGAGAGCGCCGAAAGTGAAAAAAGGTGCTTTTGAGGATAGAGTCCTCAGGAAAGCAGAGAGGGCCAAATTGTCTGGGGCATTTGAAGGGGTTCCAGGAGGCAGTGAGAACCAGCATCACTTTTCCCCGCTGGCACCTTTGCTGTGGCAGCAAAAGCTGGACGTTTGTCTTTTTTGCTCCAGACAGCGCCGAAAGTGAAAAAAGGTGCTTTTGAGGATAGAGTCCTCAGGAAAGCAGAGAGGGTCAAATTGTCTGGGGCATTTGAAGGGGTTCCAGGAGGCAGTGAGAACCAGCATCACTTTTCCCCGCTGGCACTTTTGCTGTGGCAGCAAAAGCTGGACGTTTCTCTTTTTTGCTCCAGAGAGCGCCGAAAGTGAAAAAAGGTGCTTTTGAGGATAGAGTCCTCAGGAAAGCAGAGAGGGCCAAATTGTCTGGGGCATTTGAAGGGGTTCCAGGAGGCAGTGAGAACCAGCATCACTTTTCCCCGCTGGCACCTTTGCTGTGGCAGCAAAAGCTGGACGTTTGTCTTTTTTGCTCCAGACAGCGCCGAAAGTGAAAAAAGGTGCTTTTGAGGATAGAGTCCTCAGGAAAGCAGAGAGGGCCAAATTGTCTGGGGCATTTGAAGGGGTTCCAGGAGGCAGTGAGAACCAGCATCACTTTTCCCCGCTGGCACCTTTGCTGTGGCAGCAAAAGCTGGACGTTTTTCTTTTTTGCTCCAGACAGCGCCGAAAGTGAAAAAAGGTGCTTTTGCGGATAGAGTGCGCAGGAAAGCAGAGAGGGCCAAATTGTCTGGGGCATTTGAAGGGGTTCCAGGAGGCAGTGAGAACCAGCATCACTTTTCCCTGCTGGCACCTTTGCTGTGGCAGCAAAAGCTGGAAGTTTGTCTTTTTTGCTCCAGAGAGCGCCGAAAGTGAAAAAAGGTGCTTTTGAGGATAGAGTCCTCAGGAAAGCAGAGAGGGCCAAATTGTCTGGGGCATTTGAAGGGGTTCCAGGAGGCAGTGAGAACCAGCATCACTTTTCCCCACTGGCACTTTTGCTGTGGCAGCAAAAGCTGGACGTTTGTCTTCTTTGCTCCAGACAGCGCCGAAAGTGAAAAAAGGTGCTTTTGAGGATAGAGTCCTCAGGAAAGCAGAGAGGGCCAAATTGTCTGGGGCATTTGAAGGGGTTCCAGGAGGCAGTGAGGACCAGCATCACTTTTCCCCACTGGCACCTTTGCTGTGGCAGCAAAAGCTGGACGTTTGTCTTTTTTGCTCCAGAGAGCGCCGAAAGTGAAAAAAGGTGCTTTTGAGGATAGAGTCCTCAGGAAAGCAGAGAGGGCCCAATTGTCTGGGGCATTTGAAGGGGTTCCAGGAGGCAGTGAGGACCAGCATCACTTTTCCCCGCTGGCACCTTTGCTGTGGCAGCAAAAGCTGGACGTTTTTCTTTTTTGCTCAAGACAGCGCCGAAAGTGAAAAAAGGTGCTTTTGCGGATAGAGTGCGCAGGAAAGCAGAGAGGGCCAAATTGTCTGGGGCATTTGAAGGGGTTCCAGCAGGCAGTGAGAACCAGCATCACTTTTCCCTTCTGGCACCTTTGCTGTGGCAGCAAAAGCTGGACGTTTGTCTTTTTTGCTCCAGAGAGCGCCGAAAGTGAAAAAAGGTGCTTTTGAGGATAGAGTCCTCAGGAAAGCAGAGAGGGCCAAATTGTCTGGGACATTTGAAGGGGTTCCAGGAGGCAGTGAGAACCAGCATCACTTTTCCCCGCTGGCACTTTTGCTGTGGCAGCAAAAGCTGGACGTTTGTCTTCTTTGCTCCAGAGAGCGCCGAAAGTGAAAAAAGGTGCTTTTGAGGATAGAGTCCTCAGGAAAGCAGAGAGGGCCAAATTGTCTGGGACATTTGAAGGGGTTCCAGGAGGCAGTGAGAACCAGCATCACTTTTCCCCGCTGGCACCTTTGCTGTGGCAGCAAAAGCTGGACGTTTGTCTTCTTTGCTCCAGACAGCGCCGAAAGTGAAAAAAGGTGCTTTTGAGGATAAAGTCCTCAGGAAAGCAGAGAGGGCCAAATTGTCTGGGGCATTTGAAGGGGTTCCAGGAGGCAGTGAGAACCAGCATCACTTTTCCCCGCTGGCACCTTTGCTGTGGCAGCAAAAGCTGGACGTTTGTTTTTTTGCTCCAGACAGCGCCGAAAGTGGAAAAAGGTGCTTTTGAGGATAGAGTCCTCAGGAAAGCAGAGAGGGCCAAATTGTCTGGGGCATTTCAAGGGGTTCCAGGAGGCAGTGAGGACCAGCATCACTTTTCCCCGCTGGCACCTTTGCTGTGGCAGCAAAAGCTGGACGTTTGTCTTTTTTGCTCCAGAGAGCGCCGAAAGTGAAAAAAGGTGCTTTTGAGGATAGAGTCCTCAGGAAAGCAGAGAGGGCCAAATTGTCTGGGGCATTTGAAGGGGTTCCAGGAGGCAGTGAGAACCAGCATCACTTTTCCCCGCTGGCACCTTTTCTGTGGCAGCAAAAGCTGGACGTTTGTCTTTTTTGCTCCAGACAGCGCCGAAAGTGAAAAAAGGTGCTTTTGAGGATAGAGTCCTCAGGAAAGCAGAGAGGGCCAAATTGTCTGGGGCATTTGAAGGGGTTCCAGGAGGCAGTGAGAACCAGCATCACTTTTCCCCGCTGGCACCTTTGCTGTGGCAGCAAAAGCTGGACGTTTGTCTTTTTTGCTCCAGACAGCGCCGAAAGTGAAAAAAGGTGCTTTTGAGGATAGAGTCCTCAGGAAAGCAGAGAGGGCCAAATTGTCTGGGGCATTTGAAGGGGTTCCAGGAGGCAGTGAGAACCAGCATCACTTTTCCCCGCTGGCACTTTTGCTGTGGCAGCAAAAGCTGGACGTTTGTCTTTTTTGATCCAGAGAGCGCCGAAAGTGAAAAAAGGTGCTTTTGAGGATAGAGTCCTCAGGAAAGCAGAGAGGGCCAAATTGTCTGGGGCATTTGAAGGGGTTCCAGGAGGCAGTGAGAACCAGCATCACTTTTCCCCGCTGGCACCTTTGCTGTGGCAGCAAAAGCTGGACGTTTGTCTTTTTTGCTCCAGAGAGCGCCGAAAGTGAAAAAAGGTGCTTTTGAGGATAGAGTCCTCAGGAAAGCAGAGAGGGCCAAATTGTCTGGGGCATTTGAAGGGGTTCCAGGAGGCAGTGAGAACCAGCATCACTTTTCCCCGCTGGCACCTTTGCTGTGGCAGCAAAAGCTGGACGTTTTTCTTTTTTGCTCCAGACAGCGCCGAAAGTGAAAAAAGGTGCTTTTGCGGATAGAGTGCGCAGGAAAGCAGAGAGGGCCAAATTGTCTGGGGCATTTGAAGGGGTTCCAGGAGGCAGTGAGAACCAGCATCACTTTTCCCTGCTGGCACCTTTGCTGTGGCAGCAAAAGCTGGACGTTTGTCTTTTTTGCTCCAGAGAGCGCCGAAAGTGAAAAAAGGTGCTTTTGAGGATAGAGTCCTCAGGAAAGCAGAGAGGGCCCAATTGTCTGGGGCATTTGAAGGGGTTCCAGGAGGCAGTGAGAACCAGCATCACTTCTCCCCGCTGGCACCTTTGCTGTGGCAGCAAAAGCTGGACGTTTTTCTTTTTTGCTCCAGGCAGCGCCGAAAGTGAAAAAAGGTGCTTTTGCGGATAGAGTGCGCAGGAAAGCAGAGAGGGCCAAATTGTCTGGGGCATTTGAAGGGGTTCCAGGAGGCAGTGAGAACCAGCATCACTTTTCCCTTCTGGCACCTTTGCTGTGGCAGCAAAAGCTGGACGTTTGTCTTTTTTGCTCCAGACAGCGCCGAAAGTGAAAAAAGGTGCTTTTGAGGATAAAGTCCTCAGGAAAGCAGAGAGGGCCAAATTGTCTGGGGCATTTGAAGGGGTTCCAGGAGGCAGTGAGAACCAGCATCACTTTTCCCCACTGGCACTTTTGCTGTGGCAGCAAAAGCTGGACGTTTGTCTTTTTTGCTTCAGAGAGCGCCGAAAGTGAAAAAAGGTGCTTTTGAGGATAGAGTCCTCAGGAAAGCAGAGAGGGCCAAATTGTCTGGGGCATTTGAAGGGGTTCCAGGAGGCAGTGAGGACCAGCATCACTTTTCCCCACTGGCACCTTTGCTGTTGCAGCAAAAGCTGGACGTTTGTCTTTTTTGCTCCAGAGAGCGCCGAAAGTGAAAAAAGGTGCTTTTGAAGATAGAGTCCTCAGGAAAGCAGAGAGGGCCAAATTGTCTGGGGCATTTGAAGGGGTTCCAGGAGGCAGTGAGGACCAGCATCACTTTTCCCCGCTGGCATCTTTGCTCTGGCAGCAAAAGCTGGACGTTTTTCTTTTTTGCTCCAGAGAGCACCGAAAGTGAAAAAAGGTGCTTTTGAGGATAAAGTCCTCAGGAAAGCAGAGAAGGCCAAATTGTTTGGGGCATTTGAAGGGGTTACAGGAGGCAGTGAGAACCAGCATCACATTTCCCCGCTGGCACCTTTGCTGTGGCAGCAAAAGCTGGACGTTTGTCTTTTTTGCTCCAGAGAGCGCCGAAAGTGAAAAAAGGTGCTTTTGAGGATAGAGTCCTCAGGAAAGCAGAGAGGGCCAAATTGTCTGGGGCATTTGAAGGGGTTCCAGGAGGCAGTTAGGACCAGCATCACTTTTCCCCGCTGGCACCTTTGCTGTGGCAGCAAAAGCTGGACGTTTGTCTTTTTTGCTCCAGAGAGCGCCGAAAGTGAAAAAAGGTGCTTTTGCGGATAGAGTGCGCAGGAAAGCAGAGAGGGCCAAATTGTCTGGGGCATTTGAAGGGGTTCCAGGAGGCAGTGAGGACCAGCATCACTTTTCCCCGCTGGCACCTTTGCTGTGGCAGCAAAAGCTGGACGTTTGTCTTTTTTGCTCCAGAGAGCGCCGAAAGTGAAAAAAGGTGCTTTTGAGGATAGAGTCCTCAGGAAAGCAGAGAGGGCCAAATTCTCTGGGGCATTTGAAGGGGTTCCAGGAGGCAGTGAGGACCAGCATCACTTTTCCCCGCTGGCACCTTTGCTGTGGCAGCAAAAGCTGGACGTTTGTCTTTTTTGCTCCAGAGAGCGCCGAAAGTGAAAAAAGATGCTTTTGAGGATAGAGTCCTCAGGAAAGCAGAGAGGGCCAAATTGTCTGGGGCATTTGAAGGGGTTCCAGGAGGCAGTTAGAACCAGCATCACTTTTCCCCACTGGCACTTTTGCTGTGGCAGCAAAAGCTGGACGTTTGTCTTCTTTGCTCCAGAGAGCGCCGAAAGTGAAAAAAGGTGCTTTTGAGGATAGAGTCCTCAGGAAAGCAGAGAGGGCCAAATTGTCTGGGGCATTTGAAGGGGTTCCAGGAGGCAGTGAGAACCAGCATCACTTTTCCCTTCTGGCACCTTTGCTGTGGCAGCAAAAGCTGGACGTTTGTCTTTTTTGCTCCAGAGAGCGCCGAAAGTGAAAAAAGGTGCTTTTGAGGATAGAGTCCTCAGGAAAGCAGAGAGGGCCAAATTGTCTGGGGCATTTGAAGGGGTTCCAGGAGGCAGTGAGAAGCAGCATCACTTTTCCCCACTGGCACTTTTGCTGTGGCAGCAAAAGCTGGACGTTTGTCTTTTTTGCTCCAGAGAGCGCCGAAAGTGAAAAAAGGTGCTTTTGAGGATAGAGTCCTCAGGAAAGCAGAGAGGGCCAAATTGTCTGGGGCATTTGAAGGGGTTCCAGGAGGCAGTGAGGACCAGCATCACTTTTCCCCACTGGCACCTTTGCTGTGGCAGCAAAAGCTGGACGTTTGTCTTTTTTGCTCCAGAGAGCGCCGAAAGTGAAAAAAGGTGCTTTTGAAGATAGAGTCCTCAGGAAAGCAGAGAGGGCCAAATTGTCTGGGGCATTTGAAGGGGTTCCAGGAGGCAGTGAGGACCAGCATCACTTTTCCCCGCTGGCATCTTTGCTCTGGCAGCAAAAGCTGGACGTTTTTCTTTTTTGCTCCAGAGAGCGCCGAAAGTGAAAAAAGGTGCTTTTGAGGATAAAGTCCTCAGGAAAGCAGAGAGGGCCAAATTGTTTGGGGCATTTGAAGGGGTTACAGGAGGCAGTGAGAACCAGCATCACATTTCCCCGCTGGCACCTTTGCTGTGGCAGCAAAAGCTGGACGTTTGTCTTTTTTGCTCCAGAGAGCGCCGAAAATGAAAAAAGGTGCTTTTGAGGATAGAGTCCTCAGGAAAGCAGAGAGGGCCAAATTGTCTGGGGCATTTGAAGGGGTTCCAGGAGGCAGTGAGGACCAGCATCACTTTTCCCCGCTGGCACCTTTGCTGTGGCAGCAAAAGCTGGACGTTTGTCTTTTTTGCTCCAGAGAGCGCCGAAAGTGAAAAAAGGTGCTTTTGCGGATAGAGTGCGCAGGAAAGCAGAGAGGGCCAAATTGTCTGGGGCATTTGAAGGGGTTCCAGGAGGCAGTGAGGACCAGCATCACTTTTCCCCGCTGGCACCTTTGCTGTGGCAGCAAAAGCTGGACGTTTGTCTTTTTTGCTCCAGACAGCGCCGAAAGTGAAAAAAGGTGCTTTTGAGGATAGAGTCCTCAGGAAAGCAGAGAGGGCCAAATTGTCTGGGGCATTTGAAGGGGTTCCAGGAGGCAGTGAGAACCAGCATCACTTTTCCCCGCTGGCACCTTTGCTGTGGCAGCAAAAGCTGGACGTTTGTCTTTTTTGCTCCAGAGAGCGCCGAAAGTGAAAAAAGGTGCTTTTGCGGATAGAGTGCGCAGGAAAGCAGAGAGGGCCAAATTGTCTGGGGCATTTGAAGGGGTTCCAGGAGGCAGTGAGAACCAGCATCACTTTTCCCCGCTGGCACTTTTGCTGTGGCAGCAAAAGCTGGACGTTTGTCTTTTTTGCTCCAGACAGCGCCGAAAGTGAAAAAAGCTGCTTTTGAGGATAGAGTCCTCAGGAAAGCAGAGAGGGCCAAATTGTCTGGGGCATTTGAAGGGGTTCAAGGAGGCAGTGAGGACCAGCATCACTTTTCCCCGCTGGCACCTTTGCTGTGGCAGCAAAAGCTGGACGTTTGTCTTTTTTGCTCCAGAGAGCGCCGAAAGTGAAAAAAGGTGCTTTTGCGGATAGAGTGCGCAGGAAAGCAGAGAGGGCCAAATTGTCTGGGGCATTTGAAGGGGTTCCAGGAGGCAGTGAGAACCAGCATCACTTTTCCCCGCTGGCACCTTTGCTGTGGCAGCAAAAGCTGGACGTTTGTCTTTTTTGCTCCAGACAGCGCCGAAAGTGAAAAAAGGTGCTTTTGAGGATAGAGTCCTCAGGAAAGCAGAGAGGGCCAAATTGTCTGGGGCATTTGAAGGGGTTCCAGGAGGCAGTGAGAACCAGCATCACTTTTCCCCGCTGGCACCTTTGCTGTGGCAGCAAAAGCTGGACGTTTGTCTTTTTTGCTCCAGACAGCGCCGAAAGTGAAAAAAGGTGCTTTTGAGGATAGAGTCCTCAGGAAAGCAGAGAGGGCCAAATTGTATGGGGCATTTGAAGGGGTTCCAGGAGGCAGTGAGGACCAGCATCACTTTTCCCCGCTGGCACCTTTGCTGTGGCAGCAAAAGCTGGACGTTTCTCTTTTTTGCTCCAAAGAGCGCTGAAATTAAAAAAAGGTGCTTTTGACGATAGAGTCCTCAGGAAAGCAGAGAGGGCCAAATTGTCTGGGGCATTTGAAGGGGTTCCAGGAGGCAGTGAGGACCAGCATCACTTTTCCCCGCTGGCACCTTTGCTGTGGCAGCAAAAGCTGGACGTTTGTCTTTTTTGCTCCAGAGAGCGCCGAAAGTGAAAAAAGATGCTTTTGAGGATAAAGTCCTCAGGAAAGCAGAGAGGGCCAAATTGTCTGGGGCATTTGAAGGGGTTCCAGGAGGCAGTGAGGACCAGCATCACTTTTCCCCGCTGGCACCTTTGCTGTGGCAGCAAAAGCTGGACGTTTGTCTTTTTTGCTCCAGAGAGCGCCGAAAGTGAAAAAAGGTGCTTTTGAGGATAGAGTCCTCAGGAAAGCAGAGAGGGCCAAATTGTATGGGGCATTTGAAGGGGTTCCAGGAGGCAGTGAGGACCAGCATCACTTTTCCCCGCTGGCACCTTTGCTGTGGCAGCAAAAGCTGGACGTTTGTCTTTTTTGCTCCAGAGAGCGCCGAAAGTGAAAAAAGGTGCTTTTGAGGATAGAGTCCTCAGGAAAGCAGAGAGGGCCAAATTGTCTGGGGCATTTGAAGGGGTTCCAGGAGGCAGTGAGAACCAGCATCACTTTTCCCCGCTGGCACCTTTGCTGTGGCAGCAAAAGCTGGACGTTTGTCTTTTTTGCTCCAGAGAGCGCCGAAAGTGAAAAAAGGTGCTTTTGCGGATAGAGTGCGCAGGAAAGCAGAGAGGGCCAAATTGTCTGGGGCATTTGAAGGGGTTCCAGGAGGCAGTGAGAACCAGCATCACTTTTCCCCGCTGGCACCTTTGCTGTGGCAGCAAAAGCTGGACGTTTGTCTTTTTTGCTCCAGACAGCGCCGAAAGTGAAAAAAGCTGCTTTTGAGGATAGAGTCCTCAGGAAAGCAGAGAGGGCCAAATTGTCTGGGGCATTTGAAGGGGTTCAAGGAGGCAGTGAGGACCAGCATCACTTTTCCCCGCTGGCACCTTTGCTGTGGCAGCAAAAGCTGGACGTTTGTCTTTTTTGCTCCAGAGAGCGCCGAAAGTGAAAAAAGGTGCTTTTGCGGATAGAGTGCGCAGGAAAGCAGAGAGGGCCAAATTGTCTGGGGCATTTGAAGGGGTTCCAGGAGGCAGTGAGAACCAGCATCACTTTTCCCCGCTGGCACCTTTGCTGTGGCAGCAAAAGCTGGACGTTTGTCTTTTTTGCTCCAGACAGCGCCGAAAGTGAAAAAAGGTGCTTTTGAGGATAGAGTCCTCAGGAAAGCAGAGAGGGCCAAATTGTCTGGGGCATTTGAAGGGGTTCCAGGAGGCAGTGAGAACCAGCATCACTTTTCCCCGCTGGCACCTTTGCTGTGGCAGCAAAAGCTGGACGTTTGTCTTTTTTGCTCCAGACAGCGCCGAAAGTGAAAAAAGGTGCTTTTGAGGATAGAGTCCTCAGGAAAGCAGAGAGGGCCAAATTGTCTGGGGCATTTGAAGGGGTTCCAGGAGGCAGTGAGGACCAGCATCACTTTTCCCCGCTGGCACCTTTGCTGTGGCAGCAAAAGCTGGACGTTTCTCTTTTTTGCTCCAAAGAGCGCCGAAAGTAAAAAAAGGTGCTTTTGACGATAGAGTCCTCAGGAAAGCAGAGAGGGCCAAATTGTCTGGGGCATTTGAAGGGGTTCCAGGAGGCAGTGAGGACCAGCATCACTTTTCCCCGCTGGCACCTTTGCTGTGGCAGCAAAAGCTGGACGTTTGTCTTTTTTGCTCCAGAGAGCGCCGAAAGTGAAAAAAGATGCTTTTGAGGATAAAGTCCTAAGGAAAGCAGAGAGGGCCAAATTGTCTGGGGCATTTGAAGGGGTTCCAGGAGGCAGTGAGGACCAGCATCACTTTTCCCCGCTGGCACCTTTGCTGTGGCAGCAAAAGCTGGACGTTTGTCTTTTTTGCTCCAGAGAGCGCCGAAAGTGAAAAAAGGTGCTTTTGAGGATAGAGTCCTCAGGAAAGCAGAGAGGGCCAAATTGTCTGGGGCATTTGAAGGGGTTCCAGGAGGCAGTGAGGACCAGCATCACTTTTCCCCGCTGGCACCTTTGCTGTGGCAGCAAAAGCTGGACGTTTGTCTTTTTTGCTCCAGAGAGCGCCGAAAGTGAAAAAAGGTGCTTTTGAGGATAGAGTCCTCAGGAAAGCAGAGAGGGCCAAATTGTCTGGGGCATTTGAAGGGGTTCCAGGAGGCAGTGAGGACCAGCATCACTTTTCCCCGCTGGCACCTTTGCTGTGGCAGCAAAAGCTGGACGTTTGTCTTTTTTGCTCCAGAGAGCGCCGAAAGTGAAAAAAGGTGCTTTTGAGGATAGAGTCCTCAGGAAAGCAGAGAGGGCCAAATTGTCTGGGGCATTTGAAGGGGTTCCAGGAGGCAGTGAGGACCAGCATCACTTTTCCCCGCTGGCACCTTTGCTGTGGCAGCAAAAGCTGGACGTTTGTCTTTTTTGCTCCAGAGAGCGCCGAAAGTGAAAAAAGGTGCTTTTGAGGATAGAGTCCTCAGGAAAGCAGAGAGGGCCAAATTGTCTGGGGCATTTGAAGGGGTTCCAGGAGGCAGTGAGAACCAGCATCACTTTTCCCCGCTGGCACCTTTGCTGTGGCAGCAAAAGCTGGACGTTTGTCTTTTTTGCTCCAGAGAGCGCCGAAAGTGAAAAAAGGTGCTTTTGAGGATAGAGTCCTCAGGAAAGCAGAGAGGGCCAAATTGTCTGGGGCATTTGAAGGGGTTCCAGGAGGCAGTGAGAACCAGCATCACTTTTCCCCGCTGGCACCTTTGCTGTGGCAGCAAAAGCTGGACGTTTGTCTTTTTTGCTCCAGAGAGCGCCGAAAGTGAAAAAAGGTGCTTTTGAGGATAGAGTCCTCAGGAAAGCAGAGAGGGCCAAATTGTCTGGGGCATTTGAAGGGGTTCCAGGAGGCAGTGAGGACCAGCATCACTTTTCCCCGCTGGCACCTTTGCTGTGGCAGCAAAAGCTGGACGTTTGTCTTTTTTGCTCCAAAGAGCGCTGAAAGTAAAAAAAGATGCTTTTGACGATAGAGTCCTCAGGAAAGCAGAGAGGGCCAAATTGTCTGGGGCATTTGAAGGGGTTCCAGGAGGCAGTGAGGACCAGCATCACTTTTCCCCGCTGGCACCTTTGCTGTGGCAGCAAAAGCTGGACGTTTGTCTTTTTTGCTCCAGAGAGCGCCGAAAGTGAAAAAAGGTGCTTTTGAGGATAGAGTCCTCAGGAAAGCAGAGAGGGCCAAATTGTCTGGGGCATTTGAAGGGGTTCCAGGAGGCAGTGAGGACCAGCATCACTTTTCCCCGCTGGCACCTTTGCTCTGGCAGCAAAAGCTGGACGTTTCTCTTTTTTGCTCCAGAGAGCGCCGAAAGTGAAAAAAGGTGCTTTTGAGGATAGAGTCCTCAGGAAAGCAGAGAGGGCCAAATTGTCTGGGGCATTTGAAGGGGTTCCAGGAGGCAGTGAGGACCAGCATCACTTTTCCCCGCTGGCACCTTTGCTGTGGTAGCAAAAGCTGGACGTTTGTCTTTTTTGCTCCAGACAGCGCCGAAAGTGAAAAAAGATGCTTTTGAGGATAGAGTGCTCAGGAAAGCAGAGAGGGCCAAATTCTCTGCGGCATTTGAAGGGGTTCCAGGAGGCAGTGAGGACCAGCATCACTTTTCCCCGCTGGCACCTTTGCTGTGGAAGCAAAGGCTGGACGTTTGTCTTTTTTGCTCCAGAGAGCGCCGAAAGTGAAAAAAGGTGCTTTTGAGGATAGAGTCCTCAGGAAAGCAGAGAGGGCCAAATTGTCTGGGGCATTTGAAGGGGTTCCAGGAGGCAGTTAGGACCAGCATCACTTTTCCCCGCTGGCACCTTTGCTGTGGCAGCAAAAGCTGGACGTTTGTCTTTTTTGCTCCAGAGAGCGCCGAAAGTGAAAAAAGGTGCTTTTGCGGATAGAGTGCGCAGGAAAGCAGAGAGGGCCAAATTGTCTGGGGCATTTGAAGGGGTTCCAGGAGGCAGTGAGGACCAGCATCACTTTTCCCCGCTGGCACCTTTGCTGTGGCAGCAAAAGCTGGACGTTTGTCTTTTTTGCTCCAGACAGCGCCGAAAGTGAAAAAAGGTGCTTTTGAGGATAGAGTCCTCAGGAAAGCAGAGAGGGCCAAATTCTCTGGGGCATTTGAAGGGGTTCCAGGAGGCAGTGAGGACCAGCATCACTTTTCCCCGCTGGCACCTTTGCTGTGGCAGCAAAAGCTGGACGTTTGTCTTTTTTGCTCCAGAGAGCGCCGAAAGTGAAAAAAGATGCTTTTGAGGATAGAGTCCTCAGGAAAGCAGAGAGGGCCAAATTGTCTGGGGCATTTGAAGGGGTTCCAGGAGGCAGTTAGAACCAGCATCACTTTTCCCCACTGGCACTTTTGCTGTGGCAGCAAAAGCTGGACGTTTGTCTTCTTTGCTCCAGAGAGCGCCGAAAGTGAAAAAAGGTGCTTTTGAGGATAGAGTCCTCAGGAAAGCAGAGAGGGCCAAATTGTCTGGGGCATTTGAAGGGGTTCCAGGAGGCAGTGAGAACCAGCATCACTTTTCCCTTCTGGCACCTTTGCTGTGGCAGCAAAAGCTGGACGTTTGTCTTTTTTGCTCCAGACAGCGCCGAAAGTGAAAAAAGGTGCTTTTGAGGATAGAGTCCTCAGGAAAGCAGAGAGGGCCAAATTGTCTGGGGCATTTGAAGGGGTTCCAGGAGGCAGTGAGAAGCAGCATCACTTTTCCCCACTGGCACTTTTGCTGTGGCAGCAAAAGCTGGACGTTTGTCTTTTTTGCTCCAGAGAGCGCCGAAAGTGAAAAAAGGTGCTTTTGAGGATAGAGTCCTCAGGAAAGCAGAGAGGGCCAAATTGTCTGGGGCATTTGAAGGGGTTCCAGGAGGCAGTGAGGACCAGCATCACTTTTCCCCACTGGCACCTTTGCTGTGGCAGCAAAAGCTGGACGTTTGTCTTTTTTGCTCCAGAGAGCGCCGAAAGTGAAAAAAGGTGCTTTTGAAGATAGAGTCCTCAGGAAAGCAGAGAGGGCCAAATTGTCTGGGGCATTTGAAGGGGTTCCAGGAGGCAGTGAGGACCAGCATCACTTTTCCCCGCTGGCATCTTTGCTCTGGCAGCAAAAGCTGGACGTTTTTCTTTTTTGCTCCAGAGAGCGCCGAAAGTGAAAAAAGGTGCTTTTGAGGATAAAGTCCTCAGGAAAGCAGAGAGGGCCAAATTGTTTGGGGCATTTGAAGGGGTTACAGGAGGCAGTGAGAACCAGCATCACATTTCCCCGCTGGCACCTTTGCTGTGGCAGCAAAAGCTGGACGTTTGTCTTTTTTGCTCCAGAGAGCGCCGAAAATGAAAAAAGGTGCTTTTGAGGATAGAGTCCTCAGGAAAGCAGAGAGGGCCAAATTGTCTGGGGCATTTGAAGGGGTTCCAGGAGGCAGTGAGGACCAGCATCACTTTTCCCCGCTGGCACCTTTGCTGTGGCAGCAAAAGCTGGACGTTTGTCTTTTTTGCTCCAGAGAGCGCCGAAAGTGAAAAAAGGTGCTTTTGCGGATAGAGTGCGCAGGAAAGCAGAGAGGGCCAAATTGTCTGGGGCATTTGAAGGGGTTCCAGGAGGCAGTGAGGACCAGCATCACTTTTCCCCGCTGGCACCTTTGCTGTGGCAGCAAAAGCTGGACGTTTGTCTTTTTTGCTCCAGACAGCGCCGAAAGTGAAAAAAGGTGCTTTTGAGGATAGAGTCCTCAGGAAAGCAGAGAGGGCCAAATTGTCTGGGGCATTTGAAGGGGTTCCAGGAGGCAGTGAGAACCAGCATCACTTTTCCCCGCTGGCACCTTTGCTGTGGCAGCAAAAGCTGGACGTTTGTCTTTTTTGCTCCAGAGAGCGCCGAAAGTGAAAAAAGGTGCTTTTGCGGATAGAGTGCGCAGGAAAGCAGAGAGGGCCAAATTGTCTGGGGCATTTGAAGGGGTTCCAGGAGGCAGTGAGAACCAGCATCACTTTTCCCCGCTGGCACCTTTGCTGTGGCAGCAAAAGCTGGACGTTTGTCTTTTTTGCTCCAGAGAGCGCCGAAAGTGAAAAAAGCTGCTTTTGAGGATAGAGTCCTCAGGAAAGCAGAGAGGGCCAAATTGTCTGGGGCATTTGAAGGGGTTCCAGGAGGCAGTGAGAACCAGCATCACTTTTCCCCGCTGGCACCTTTGCTGTGGCAGCAAAAGCTGGACGTTTGTCTTTTTTGCTCCAGAGAGCGCCGAAAGTGAAAAAAGGTGCTTTTGCGGATAGAGTCCTCAGGAAAGCAGAGAGGGCCACATTGTCTGAGGCATTTGAAGGGGTTCCAGGAGGCAGTGAGAACCAGCATCACTTTTCCCCGCTGGCACCTTTGCTGTGGCAGCAAAAGCTGGACGTTTGTCTTTTTTGCTCCAGACAGCGCCGAAAGTGAAAAAAGGTGCTTTTGAGGATAGAGTCCTCAGGAAAGCAGAGAGGGCCAAATTGTCTGGGGCATTTGAAGGGGTTCCAGGAGGCAGTGAGAACCAGCATCACTTTTCCCCGCTGGCACCTTTGCTGTGGCAGCAAAAGCTGGACGTTTGTCTTTTTTGCTCCAGACAGCGCCGAAAGTGAAAAAAGGTGCTTTTGAGGATAGAGTCCTCAGGAAAGCAGAGAGGGCCAAATTGTCTGGGGCATTTGAAGGGGTTCCAGGAGGCAGTGAGGACCAGCATCACTTTTCCCCGCTGGCACCTTTGCTGTGGCAGCAAAAGCTGGACGTTTCTCTTTTTTGCTCCAAAGAGCGCTGAAAGTAAAAAAAGGTGCTTTTGACGATAGAGTCCTCAGGAAAGCAGAGAGGGCCAAATTGTCTGGGGCATTTGAAGGGGTTCCAGGAGGCAGTGAGGACCAGCATCACTTTTCCCCGCTGGCACCTTTGCTGTGGCAGCAAAAGCTGGACGTTTGTCTTTTTTGCTCCAGAGAGCGCCGAAAGTGAAAAAAGATGCTTTTGAGGATAAAGTCCTCAGGAAAGCAGAGAGGGCCAAATTGTCTGGGGCATTTGAAGGGGTTCCAGGAGGCAGTGAGGACCAGCATCACTTTTCCCCGCTGGCACCTTTGCTGTGGCAGCAAAAGCTGGACGTTTGTCTTTTTTGCTCCAGAGAGCGCCGAAAGTGAAAAAAGGTGCTTTTGAGGATAGAGTCCTCAGGAAAGCAGAGAGGGCCAAATTGTATGGGGCATTTGAAGGGGTTCCAGGAGGCAGTGAGGACCAGCATCACTTTTCCCCGCTGGCACCTTTGCTGTGACAGCAAAAGCTGGACGTTTGTCTTTTTTGCTCCAGACAGCGCCGAAAGTGAAAAAAGGTGCTTTTGAGGATAGAGTCCTCAGGAAAGCAGAGAGGGCCAAATTGTCTGGGGCATTTGAAGGGGTTCCAGGAGGCAGTGAGAACCAGCATCACTTTTCCCCGCTGGCACCTTTGCTGTGGCAGCAAAAGCTGGACGTTTGTCTTTTTTGCTCCAGAGAGCGCCGAAAGTGAAAAAAGGTGCTTTTGCGGATAGAGTGCGCAGGAAAGCAGAGAGGGCCAAATTGTCTGGGGCATTTGAAGGGGTTCCAGGAGGCAGTGAGAACCAGCATCACTTTTCCCCGCTGGCACTTTTGCTGTGGCAGCAAAAGCTGGACGTTTGTCTTTTTTGCTCCAGACAGCGCCGAAAGTGAAAAAAGCTGCTTTTGAGGATAGAGTCCTCAGGAAAGCAGAGAGGGCCAAATTGTCTGGGGCATTTGAAGGGGTTCAAGGAGGCAGTGAGGACCAGCATCACTTTTCCCCGCTGGCACCTTTGCTGTGGCAGCAAAAGCTGGACGTTTGTCTTTTTTGCTCCAGAGAGCGCCGAAAGTGAAAAAAGGTGCTTTTGCGGATAGAGTGCGCAGGAAAGCAGAGAGGGCCAAATTGTCTGGGGCATTTGAAGGGGTTCCAGGAGGCAGTGAGAACCAGCATCACTTTTCCCCGCTGGCACCTTTGCTGTGGCAGCAAAAGCTGGACGTTTGTCTTTTTTGCTCCAGACAGCGCCGAAAGTGAAAAAAGGTGCTTTTGAGGATAGAGTCCTCAGGAAAGCAGAGAGGGCCAAATTGTCTGGGGCATTTGAAGGGGTTCCAGGAGGCAGTGAGAACCAGCATCACTTTTCCCCGCTGGCACCTTTGCTGTGGCAGCAAAAGCTGGACGTTTGTCTTTTTTGCTCCAGACAGCGCCGAAAGTGAAAAAAGGTGCTTTTGAGGATAGAGTCCTCAGGAAAGCAGAGAGGGCCAAATTGTCTGGGGCATTTGAAGGGGTTCCAGGAGGCAGTGAGGACCAGCATCACTTTTCCCCGCTGGCACCTTTGCTGTGGCAGCAAAAGCTGGACGTTTCTCTTTTTTGCTCCAAAGAGTGCTGAAATTAAAAAAAGGTGCTTTTGACGATAGAGTCCTCAGGAAAGCAGAGAGGGCCAAATTGTCTGGGGCATTTGAAGGGGTTCCAGGAGGCAGTGAGGACCAGCATCACTTTTCCCCGCTGGCACCTTTGCTGTGGCAGCAAAAGCTGGACGTTTGTCTTTTTTGCTCCAGAGAGCGCCGAAAGTGAAAAAAGATGCTTTTGAGGATAAAGTCCTCAGGAAAGCAGAGAGGGCCAAATTGTCTGGGGCATTTGAAGGGGTTCCAGGAGGCAGTGAGGACCAGCATCACTTTTCCCCGCTGGCACCTTTGCTGTGGCAGCAAAAGCTGGACGTTTGTCTTTTTTGCTCCAGAGAGCGCCGAAAGTGAAAAAAGGTGCTTTTGAGGATAGAGTCCTCAGGAAAGCAGAGAGGGCCAAATTGTATGGGGCATTTGAAGGGGTTCCAGGAGGCAGTGAGGACCAGCATCACTTTTCCCCGCTGGCACCTTTGCTGTGGCAGCAAAAGCTGGACGTTTGTCTTTTTTGCTCCAGAGAGCGCCGAAAGTGAAAAAAGGTGCTTTTGAGGATAGAGTCCTCAGGAAAGCAGAGAGGGCCAAATTGTCTGGGGCATTTGAAGGGGTTCCAGGAGGCAGTGAGAACCAGCATCACTTTTCCCCGCTGGCACCTTTGCTGTGGCAGCAAAAGCTGGACGTTTGTCTTTTTTGCTCCAGAGAGCGCCGAAAGTGAAAAAAGGTGCTTTTGCGGATAGAGTGCGCAGGAAAGCAGAGAGGGCCAAATTGTCTGGGGCATTTGAAGGGGTTCCAGGAGGCAGTGAGAACCAGCATCACTTTTCCCCGCTGGCACCTTTGCTGTGGCAGCAAAAGCTGGACGTTTGTCTTTTTTGCTCCAGACAGCGCCGAAAGTGAAAAAAGCTGCTTTTGAGGATAGAGTCCTCAGGAAAGCAGAGAGGGCCAAATTGTCTGGGGCATTTGAAGGGGTTCAAGGAGGCAGTGAGGACCAGCATCACTTTTCCCCGCTGGCACCTTTGCTGTGGCAGCAAAAGCTGGACGTTTGTCTTTTTTGCTCCAGAGAGCGCCGAAAGTGAAAAAAGGTGCTTTTGCGGATAGAGTGCGCAGGAAAGCAGAGAGGGCCAAATTGTCTGGGGCATTTGAAGGGGTTCCAGGAGGCAGTGAGAACCAGCATCACTTTTCCCCGCTGGCACCTTTGCTGTGGCAGCAAAAGCTGGACGTTTGTCTTTTTTGCTCCAGACAGCGCCGAAAGTGAAAAAAGGTGCTTTTGAGGATAGAGTCCTCAGGAAAGCAGAGAGGGCCAAATTGTCTGGGGCATTTGAAGGGGTTCCAGGAGGCAGTGAGAACCAGCATCACTTTTCCCCGCTGGCACCTTTGCTGTGGCAGCAAAAGCTGGACGTTTGTCTTTTTTGCTCCAGACAGCGCCGAAAGTGAAAAAAGGTGCTTTTGAGGATAGAGTCCTCAGGAAAGCAGAGAGGGCCAAATTGTCTGGGGCATTTGAAGGGGTTCCAGGAGGCAGTGAGGACCAGCATCACTTTTCCCCGCTGGCACCTTTGCTGTGGCAGCAAAAGCTGGACGTTTCTCTTTTTTGCTCCAAAGAGCGCCGAAAGTAAAAAAAGGTGCTTTTGACGATAGAGTCCTCAGGAAAGCAGAGAGGGCCAAATTGTCTGGGGCATTTGAAGGGGTTCCAGGAGGCAGTGAGGACCAGCATCACTTTTCCCCGCTGGCACCTTTGCTGTGGCAGCAAAAGCTGGACGTTTGTCTTTTTTGCTCCAGAGAGCGCCGAAAGTGAAAAAAGATGCTTTTGAGGATAAAGTCCTCAGGAAAGCAGAGAGGGCCAAATTGTCTGGGGCATTTGAAGGGGTTCCAGGAGGCAGTGAGGACCAGCATCACTTTTCCCCGCTGGCACCTTTGCTGTGGCAGCAAAAGCTGGACGTTTGTCTTTTTTGCTCCAGAGAGCGCCGAAAGTGAAAAAAGGTGCTTTTGAGGATAGAGTCCTCAGGAAAGCAGAGAGGGCCAAATTGTCTGGGGCATTTGAAGGGGTTCCAGGAGGCAGTGAGGACCAGCATCACTTTTCCCCGCTGGCACCTTTGCTGTGGCAGCAAAAGCTGGACGTTTGTCTTTTTTGCTCCAGAGAGCGCCGAAAGTGAAAAAGGTGCTTTTGAGGATAGAGTCCTCAGGAAAGCAGAGAGGGCCAAATTGTCTGGGGCATTTGAAGGGGTTCCAGGAGGCAGTGAGGACCAGCATCACTTTTCCCCGCTGGCACCTTTGCTCTGGCAGCAAAAGCTGGACGTTTGTCTTTTTTGCTCCAGAGAGCGCCGAAAGTGAAAAAAGGTGCTTTTGAGGATAGAGTCCTCAGGAAAGCAGAGAGGGCCAAATTGTCTGGGGCATTTGAAGGGGTTCCAGGAGGCAGTGAGGACCAGCATCACTTTTCCCCGCTGGCACCTTTGCTGTGGCAGCAAAAGCTGGACGTTTGTTTTTTTTGCTCCAGAGAGCGCCGAAAGTGAAAAAAGGTGCTTTTGCGGATAGAGTGCGCAGGAAAGCAGAGAGGGCCAAATTGTCTGGGGCATTTGAAGGGGTTCCAGGAGGCAGTGAGAACCAGCATCACTTTTCCCCGCTGGCACCTTTGCTGTGGCAGCAAAAGCTGGACGTTTGTCTTTTTTGCTCCAGAGAGCGCCGAAAGTGAAAAAAGGTGCTTTTGAGGATAGAGTCCTCAGGAAAGCAGAGAGGGCCAAATTGTCTGGGGCATTTGAAGGGGTTCCAGGAGGCAGTGAGAACCAGCATCACTTTTCCCCGCTGGCACCTTTGCTGTGGCAGCAAAAGCTGGACGTTTGTCTTTTTTGCTCCAGAGAGCGCCGAAAGTGAAAAAAGGTGCTTTTGAGGATAGAGTCCTCAGGAAAGCAGAGAGGGCCAAATTGTCTGGGGCATTTGAAGGGGTTCCAGGAGGCAGTGAGGACCAGCATCACTTTTCCCCGCTGGCACCTTTGCTGTGGCAGCAAAAGCTGGACGTTTGTCTTTTTTGCTCCAAAGAGCGCTGAAAGTAAAAAAAGATGCTTTTGACGATAGAGTCCTCAGGAAAGCAGAGAGGGCCAAATTGTCTGGGGCATTTGAAGGGGTTCCAGGAGGCAGTGAGGACCAGCATCACTTTTCCCCGCTGGCACCTTTGCTGTGGCAGCAAAAGCTGGACGTTTGTCTTTTTTGCTCCAGAGAGCGCCGAAAGTGAAAAAAGGTGCTTTTGAGGATAGAGTCCTCAGGAAAGCAGAGAGGGCCAAATTGTCTGGGGCATTTGAAGGGGTTCCAGGAGGCAGTGAGGACCAGCATCACTTTTCCCCGCTGGCACCTTTGCTCTGGCAGCAAAAGCTGGACGTTTGTCTTTTTTGCTCCAGAGAGCGCCGAAAGTGAAAAAAGGTGCTTTTGAGGATAGAGTCCTCAGGAAAGCAGAGAGGGCCAAATTGTCTGGGGCATTTGAAGGGGTTCCAGGAGGCAGTGAGGACCAGCATCACTTTTCCCCGCTGGCACCTTTGCTGTGGTAGCAAAAGCTGGACGTTTGTCTTTTTTGCTCCAGACAGCGCCGAAAGTGAAAAAAGATGCTTTTGAGGATAGAGTGCTCAGGAAAGCAGAGAGGGCCAAATTCTCTGCGGCATTTGAAGGGGTTCCAGGAGGCAGTGAGGACCAGCATCACTTTTCCCCGCTGGCACCTTTGCTGTGGAAGCAAAGGCTGGACGTTTGTCTTTTTTGCTCCAGAGAGCGCCGAAAGTGAAAAAAGGTGCTTTTGAGGATAGAGTCCTCAGGAAAGCAGAGAGGGCCAAATTGTCTGGGGCATTTGAAGGGGTTCAAGGAGGCAGTGAGGACCAGCATCACTTTTCCCCGCTGGCACCTTTGCTGTGGCAGCAAAAGCTGGACGTTTGTCTTTTTTTGCTCCAGAGAGCGCCGAAAGTGAAAAAAGGTGCTTTTGCGGATAGAGTGCGCAGGAAAGCAGAGAGGGCCAAATTGTCTGGGGCATTTGAAGGGGTTCCAGGAGGCAGTGAGAACCAGCATCACTTTTCCCCGCTGGCACCTTTGCTGTGGCAGCAAAAGCTGGACGTTTGTCTTTTTTGCTCCAGACAGCGCCGAAAGTGAAAAAAGGTGCTTTTGAGGATAGAGTCCTCAGGAAAGCAGAGAGGGCAAAATTGTCTGGGGCATTTGAAGGGGTTCCAGGAGGCAGTGAGAACCAGCATCACTTTTCCCCGCTGGCACCTTTGCTGTGGCAGCAAAAGCTGGACGTTTGTCTTTTTTGCTCCAGAGAGCGCCGAAAGTGAAAAAAGGTGCTTTTGAGGATAGAGTCCTCAGGAAAGCAGAGAGGGCCAAATTGTCTGGGGCATTTGAAGGGGTTCCAGGAGGCAGTGAGGACCAGCATCACTTTTCCCCGCTGGCACCTTTGCTGTGGCAGCAAAAGCTGGACGTTTGTCTTTTTTGCTCCAAAGAGCGCTGAAAGTAAAAAAAGATGCTTTTGACGATAGAGTCCTCAGGAAAGCAGAGAGGGCCAAATTGTCTGGGGCATTTGAAGGGGTTCCAGGAGGCAGTGAGGACCAGCATCACTTTTCCCCGCTGGCACCTTTGCTGTGGCAGCAAAAGCTGGACGTTTGTCTTTTTTGCTCCAGAGAGCGCCGAAAGTGAAAAAAGATGCTTTTGAGGATAAAGTCCTCAGGAAAGCAGAGAGGGCCAAATTGTCTGGGGCATTTGAAGGGGTTCCAGGAGGCAGTGAGAACCAGCATCACTTTTCCCCGCTGGCACCTTTGCTGTGGAAGCAAAGGCTGGACGTTTGTCTTTTTTGCTCCAGAGAGCGCCGAAAGTGAAAAAAGGTGCTTTTGAGGATAGAGTCCTCAGGAAAGCAGAGAGGGCCAAATTGTCTGGGGCATTTGAAGGGGTTCAAGGAGGCAGTGAGGACCAGCATCACTTTTCCCCGCTGGCACCTTTGCTGTGGCAGCAAAAGCTGGACGTTTGTCTTTTTTGCTCCAGAGAGCGCCGAAAGTGAAAAAAGGTGCTTTTGCGGATAGAGTGCGCAGGAAAGCAGAGAGGGCCAAATTGTCTGGGGCATTTGAAGGGGTTCCAGGAGGCAGTGAGAACCAGCATCACTTTTCCCCGCTGGCACCTTTGCTGTGGCAGCAAAAGCTGGACGTTTGTCTTTTTTGCTCCAGACAGCGCCGAAAGTGAAAAAAGGTGCTTTTGAGGATAGAGTGCTCAGGAAAGCAGAGAGGGCAAAATTGTCTGGGGCATTTGAAGGGGTTCCAGGAGGCAGTGAGAACCAGCATCACTTTTCCCCGCTGGCACCTTTGCTGTGGCAGCAAAAGCTGGACGTTTGTCTTTTTTGCTCCAGAGAGCGCCGAAAGTGAAAAAAGGTGCTTTTGAGGATAGAGTCCTCAGGAAAGCAGAGAGGGCCAAATTGTCTGGGGCATTTGAAGGGGTTCCAGGAGGCAGTGAGGACCAGCATCACTTTTCCCCGCTGGCACCTTTGCTGTGGCAGCAAAAGCTGGACGTTTGTCTTTTTTGCTCCAAAGAGCGCTGAAAGTAAAAAAAGATGCTTTTGACGATAGAGTCCTCAGGAAAGCAGAGAGGGCCAAATTGTCTGGGGCATTTGAAGGGGTTCCAGGAGGCAGTGAGGACCAGCATCACTTTTCCCCGCTGGCACCTTTGCTCTGGCAGCAAAAGCTGGATGTTTGTCTTTTTTGCTCCAGAGAGCGCCGAAAGTGAAAAAAGATGCTTTTGAGGATAAAGTCCTCAGGAAAGCAGAGAGGGCCAAATTGTCTGGGGCATTTGAAGGGGTTCCAGGAGGCAGTGAGGACCAGCATCACTTTTCCCCGCTGGCACCTTTGCTGTGGCAGCAAAAGCTGGACGTTTGTCTTTTTTGCTCCAGAGAGCGCCGAAAGTGAAAAAAGGTGCTTTTGAGGATAGAGTCCTCAGGAAAGCAGAGAGGGCCAAATTGTCTGGGGCATTTGAAGGGGTTCCAGGAGGCAGTGAGGACCAGCATCACTTTTCCCCGCTGGCACCTTTGCTGTGGCAGCAAAAGCTGGACGTTTGTCTTTTTTGCTCCAAAGAGCGCCGAAAGTGAAAAAAGGTGCTTTTGAGGATAGAGTCCTCAGGAAAGCAGAGAGGGCCAAATTGTCTGGGGCATTTGAAGGGGTTCCAGGAGGCAGTGAGGACCAGCATCACTTTTCCCCGCTGGCACCTTTGCTGTGGCAGCAAAAGCTGGACGTTTGTCTTTTTTGCTCCAGAGAGCGCCGAAAGTGAAAAAAGGTGCTTTTGACGATATAGTCCTCAGGAAAGCAGAGAGGGCCAAATTGTCTGGGGCATTTGAAGGGGTTCCAGGAGGCAGTGAGAACCAGCATCACTTTTCCCCGCTGGCACTTTTGCTGTGGCAGCAAAAGCTGGACGTTTTTCTTTTTTGCTCCAGAGAGCGCCGAAATTGAAAAAAGGTGCTTTTGAGGATAGAGTCCTCAGGAAAGCAGAGAGGGCCAAATTGTCTGGGGCATTTGAAGGGGTTCCAGGAGGCAGTGAGGACCAGCATCACTTTTCCCCGCTGGCACCTTTGCTGTGGCAGCAAAAGCTGGACGTTTGTCTTTTTTGCTCCAGAGAGCGCCGAAAGTGAAAAAAGGTGCTTTTGAGGATAGAGTCCTCAGGAAAGCAGAGAGGGCCAAATTGTCTGGGGCATTTGAAGGGGTTCCAGGAGGCAGTGAGGACCAGCATCACTTTTCCCCGCTGGCACCTTTGCTGTGGCAGCAAAAGCTGGACGTTTGTCTTTTTTGCTCCAGACAGCGCCGAAAGTGAAAAAAGGTGCTTTTGAGGATAGAGTCCTCAGGAAAGCAGAGAGGGCCAAATTGTCTGGGGCATTTGAAGGGGTTCCAGGAGGCAGTGAGGACCAGCATCACTTTTCCCCGCTGGCACCTTTGCTGTGGTAGCAAAAGCTGGACGTTTGTCTTTTTTGCTCCAGAGAGCGCCGAAAGTGAAAAAAGGTGCTTTTGAGGATAGAGTCCTCAGGAAAGCAGAGAGGGCCAAATTGTCTGGGGCATTTGAAGGGGTTCCAGGAGGCAGTGAGGACCAGCATCACTTTTCCCCGCTGGCACCTTTGCTGTGGCAGCAAAAGCTGGACGTTTGTCTTTTTTGCTCCAGAGAGCGCCGAAAGTGAAAAAAGGTGCTTTTGAGGAT
Organism: Vanellus vanellus; assembly: GCF_965231255.1. Lineage (NCBI taxonomy): Eukaryota > Metazoa > Chordata > Aves > Charadriiformes > Charadriidae > Vanellus > Vanellus vanellus. The sequence continues at coordinate 32,228 of NW_028128443.1, forward strand.
AGAGTCCTCAGGAAAGCAGAGAGGGCCAAATTGTCTGGGGCATTTGAAGGGGTTCCAGGAGGCAGTGAGGACCAGCATCACTTTTCCCCGCTGGCACCTTTGCTGTGGCAGCAAAAGCTGGACGTTTGTCTTTTTTGCTCCAGAGAGCGCCGAAAGTGAAAAAAGGTGCTTTTGAGGATAGAGTCCTCAGGAAAGCAGAGAGGGCCAAATTGTCTGGGGCATTTGAAGGGGTTCCAGGAGGCAGTGAGGACCAGCATCACTTTTCCCCGCTGGCACCTTTGCTCTGGCAGCAAAAGCTGGACGTTTGTCTTTTTTGCTCTAAACAGCGCCGAAAGTGAAAAAAGGTGCTTTTGAGGATAAAGTCCTCAGGAAAGCAGAGAGGGCCAAATTGTCTGGGGCATTTGAAGGGGTTCCAGGAGGCAGTGAGGACCAGCATCACTTTTCCCCGCTGGCACCTTTGCTGTGGCAGCAAAAGCTGGACGTTTGTCTTTTTTGCTCCAGACAGCGCCGAAAGTGAAAAAAGGTGCTTTTGAGGATAGAGTCCTCAGGAAAGCAGAGAGGGCCAAATTGTCTGGGGCATTTGAAGGGGTTCCAGGAGGCAGTGAGGACCAGCATCACTTTTCCCCGCTGGCACCTTTGCTGTGGTAGCAAAAGCTGGACGTTTGTCTTTTTTGCTCCAGAGAGCGCCGAAGGTGAAAAAAGGTGCTTTTGAGGATAGAGTCCTCAGGAAAGCAGAGAGGGCCAAATTGTCTAGGGCATTTGAAGGGGTTCCAGGAGGCAGTGAGAACCAGCATCACTTTTCCCCGCTGGCACCTTTGCTGTGGCAGCAAAAGCTGGACGTTTGTCTTTTTTGCTCCAGAGAGCGCCGAAAGTGAAAAAAGGTGCTTTTGAGGATAGAGTCCTCAGGAAAGCAGAGAGGGCCAAATTGTCTGGGGCATTTGAAGGGGTTCCAGGAGGCAGTGAGAACCAGCATCACTTTTCCCCGCTGGCACCTTTGCTGTGGCAGCAAAAGCTGGACGTTTGTCTTTTTTGCTCCAGAGAGCGCCGAAAGTGAAAAAAGGTGCTTTTGAGGATAGAGTCCTCAGGAAAGCAGAGAGGGCCAAATTGTCTGGGGCATTTGAAGGGGTTCCAGGAGGCAGTGAGGACCAGCATCACTTTTCCCCGCTGGCACCTTTGCTGTGGCAGCAAAAGCTGGACGTTTGTCTTTTTTGCTCTAAACAGCGCCGAAAGTGAAAAAAGGTGCTTTTGAGGATAAAGTCCTCAGGAAAGCAGAGAGGGCCAAATTGTCTGGGGCATTTGAAGGGGTTCCAGGAGGCAGTGAGGACCAGCATCACTTTTCCCCGCTGGCACCTTTGCTGTGGCAGCAAAAGCTGGACGTTTCTCTTTTTTGCTCCAGAGAGCGCCGAAAGTGAAAAAAGGTGCTTTTGAGGATAGAGTCCTCAGGAAAGCAGAGAGGGCCAAATTGTCTGGGGCATTGGAAGGGGTTCCAGGAGGCAGTGAGAACCAGCATCACTTTTCCCCGCTGGCACCTTTGCTGTGGCAGCAAAAGCTGGACGTTTGTCTTTTTTGCTCCAGAGAGCGCCGAAAGTGAAAAAAGGTGCTTTTGAGGATAGAGTCCTCAGGAAAGCAGAGAGGGCCAAATTGTCTGGGGCATTTGAAGGGGTTCCAGGAGGCAGTGAGAACCAGCATCACTTTTCCCCGCTGGCACTTTTGCTGTGGCAGCAAAAGCTGGACGTTTGTCTTTTTTGCTCCAGACAGCGCCGAAAGTGAAAAAAGGTGCTTTTGCGAATAGAGTGCTCAGGAAAGCAGAGAGGGCCAAATTGTCTGGGGCATTTGAAGGGGTTCCAGGAGGCAGTGAGAACCAGCATCACTTTTCCCCGCTGGCACCTTTGCTGTGGCAGCAAAAGCTGGACGTTTGTCTTTTTTGCTCCAGACAGCGCCGAAAGTGGAAAAAGGTGCTTTTGAGGATAGAGTCCTCAGGAAAGCAGAGAGGGCCAAATTGTCTGGGGCATTTGAAGGGGTTCCAGGAGGCAGTGAGGACCAGCATCACTTTTCCCCGCTGGCACTTTTGCTGTGGCAGCAAAAGCTGGACGTTTGTCTTTTTTGCTCCAGACAGCGCCGAAAGTGAAAAAAGGTGCTTTTGAGGATAGAGTGCTCAGGAAAGCAGAGAGGGCCAAATTGTCTGGGACATTTGAAGGGGTTCCAGGAGGCAGTGAGAACCAGCATCACTTTTCCCCGCTGGCACTTTTGCTGTGGCAGCAAAAACTGGACGTTTGTCTTCTTTGCTCCAGACAGCGCCGAAAGTGAAAAAAGGTGCTTTTGAGGATAAAGTCCTCAGGAAAGCAGAGAGGGCCAAATTGTCTGGGGCATTTGAAGGGGTTCAAGGAGGCAGTGAGAACCAGCATCACTTTTCCCCGCTGGCACCTTTGCTGTGGCAGCAAAAGCTGGACGTTTGTCTTTTTTGCTCCAGACAGCGCCGAAAGTGGAAAAAGGTGCTTTTGAGGATAGAGTCCTCAGGAAAGCAGAGAGGGCCAAATTGTCTGGGGCATTTGAAGGGGTTCCAGGAGGCAGTGAGAACCAGCATCACTTTTCCCCGCTGGCACCTTTGCTGTGGCAGCAAAAGCTGGACGTTTGTCTTTTTTGCTCCAGACAGCGCCGAAAGTGAAAAAAGGTGCTTTTGAGGATAGAGTCCTCAGGAAAGCAGAGAGGGCCAAATTGTCTGGGGCATTTGAAGGGGTTCCAGGAGGCAGTGAGAACCAGCATCACTTTTCCCCGCTGGCACCTTTGCTGTGGCAGCAAAAGCTGGACGTTTGTCTTTTTTGCTCCAGAGAGCGCCGAAAGTGAAAAAAGGTGCTTTTGAGGATAGAGTCCTCAGGAAAGCAGAGAGGGCCAAATTGTCTGGGGCATTTGAAGGGGTTCCAGAAGGCAGTGAGAACCAGCATCACTTTTCCCCGCTGGCACTTTTGCTGTGGCAGCAAAAGCTGGACGTTTCTCTTTTTTGCTCCAGAGAGCGCCGAAAGTGAAAAAAGGTGCTTTTGAGGATAGAGTCCTCAGGAAAGCAGAGAGGGCCAAATTGTCTGGGGCATTTGAAGGGGTTCCAGGAGGCAGTGAGAACCAGCATCACTTTTCCCCGCTGGCACCTTTGCTGTGGCAGCAAAAGCTGGACGTTTGTCTTTTTTGCTCCAGAGTGTGCCGAAAGTGAAAAAAGGTGCTTTTGAGGATAGAGTCCTCAGGAAAGCAGAGAGGGCAAAATTGTCTGGGGCATTTGAAGGGGTTCCAGGAGGCAGTGAGAACCAGCATCACTTTTCCCCGCTGGCACCTTTGCTGTGGCAGCAAAAGCTGGACGTTTGTCTTTTTTGCTCCAGAGAGCGCCGAAAGTGAAAAAAGGTTCTTTTGAGGATAGAGTGCTCAGGAAAGCAGAGAGGGCCAAATTGTCTGGGACATTTGAAGGGGTTCCAGGAGGCAGTGAGAACCAGCATCACTTTTCCCCGCTGGCACCTTTGCTGTGGCAGCAAAAACTGGACGTTTGTCTTCTTTGCTCCAGACAGCGCCGAAAGTGAAAAAAGGTGCTTTTGAGGATAAAGTCCTCAGGAAAGCAGAGAGGGCCAAATTGTCTGGGGCATTTGAAGGGGTTCAAGGAGGCAGTGAGAACCAGCATCACTTTTCCCCGCTGGCACCTTTGCTGTGGCAGCAAAAGCTGGACGTTTGTCTTTTTTGCTCCAGACAGCGCCGAAAGTGGAAAAAGGTGCTTTTGAGGATAGAGTCCTCAGGAAAGCAGAGAGGGCCCAATTGTCTGGGGCATTTGAAGGGGTTCCAGGAGGCAGTGAGGACCAGCATCACTTTTCCCCGCTGGCACCTTTGCTGTGGCAGCAAAAGCTGGACGTTTGTCTTTTTTGCTCCAGAGAGCGCCGAAAGTGAAAAAAGGTGCTTTTGAGGATAGAGTCCTCAGGAAAGCAGAGAGGGCCAAATTGTCTGGGGCATTTGAAGGGGTTCCAGGAGGCAGTGAGAACCAGCATCACTTTTCCCCGCTGGCACCTTTGCTGTGGCAGCAAAAGCTGGACGTTTGTCTTTTTTGCTCCAGACAGCGCCGAAAGTGAAAAAAGGTGCTTTTGAGGATAGAGTGCGCAGGAAAGCAGAGAGGGCCAAATTGTCTGGGGCATTTGAAGGGGTTCCAGGAGGCAGTGAGAACCAGCATCACTTTTCCCCGCTGGCACCTTTGCTGTGGCAGCAAAAGCTGGACGTTTGTCTTTTTTGCTCCAGACAGCGCTGAAAGTGAAAAAAGGTGCTTTTGAGGATAGAGTCCTCAGGAAAGCAGAGAGGGCCAAATTGTCTGGGGCATTTGAAGGGGTTCCAGGAGGCAGTGAGAACCAGCATCACTTTTCCCCGCTGGCACTTTTGCTGTGGCAGCAAAAGCTGGACGTTTCTCTTTTTTGCTCCAGAGAGCGCCGAAAGTGAAAAAAGGTGCTTTTGAGGATAGAGTGCTCAGGAAAGCAGAGAGGGCCAAATTGTCTGGGGCATTTGAAGGGGTTCCAGGAGGCAGTGAGAACCAGCATCACTTTTCCCCGCTGGCACTTTTGCTGTGGCAGCAAAAGCTGGACGTTTGTCTTTTTTGCTCCAGACAGCGCCGAAAGTGAAAAAAGGTGCTTTTGAGGATAGAGTGCTCAGGAAAGCAGAGAGGGCCAAATTGTCTGGGGCATTTGAAGGGGTTCCAGGAGGCAGTGAGAACCAGCATCACTTTTCCCCGCTGGCACCTTTGCTGTGGCAGCAAAAGCTGGACGTTTGTCTTTTTTGCTCCAGAGAGCGCCGAAAGTGGAAAAAGGTACTTTTGAGGATAGAGTCCTCAGGAAAGCAGAGAGGGCCAAATTGTCTGGGGCATTTGAAGGGGTTCCAGGAGGCAGTGAGGACCAGCATCACTTTTCCCCGCTGGCACTTTTGCTGTGGCAGCAAAAGCTGGACGTTTCTCTTTTTTGCTCCAGAGAGCGCCGAAAGTGAAAAAAGGTGCTTTTGAGGATAGAGTGCTCAGGAAAGCAGAGAGGGCCAAATTGTCTGGGACATTTGAAGGGGTTCCAGGAGGCAGTGAGAACCAGCATCACTTTTCCCCGCTGGCACTTTTGCTGTGGCAGCAAAAACTGGACGTTTGTCTTCTTTGCTCCAGACAGCGCCGAAAGTGAAAAAAGGTGCTTTTGAAGATAGAGTCCTCAGGAAAGCAGAGAGGGCCAAATTGTCTGGGGCATTTGAAGGGGTTCAAGGAGGCAGTGAGAACCAGCATCACTTTTCCCCGCTGGCACCTTTGCTGTGGCAGCAAAAGCTGGACGTTTGTCTTTTTTGCTCCAGAGAGCGCGGAAAGTGGAAAAAGGTGCTTTTGAGGATAGAGTCCTCAGGAAAGCAGAGAGGGCCCAATTGTCTGGGGCATTTCAAGGGGTTCCAGGAGGCAGTGAGGACCAGCATCACTTTTCCCCGCTGGCACCTTTGCTGTGGCAGCAAAAACTGGACGTTTGTCTTTTTTGCTCCAGAGAGCGCCGAAAGTGAAAAAAGGTGCTTTTGAGGATAGAGTCCTCAGGAAAGCAGAGAGGGCCAAATTGTCTGGGGCATTTGAAGGGGTTCCAGGAGGCAGTGAGAACCAGCATCACTTTTCCCCGCTGGCACCTTTGCTGTGGCAGCAAAAGCTGGACGTTTGTCTTTTTTGCTCCAGACAGCGCCGAAAGTGAAAAAAGGTGCTTTTGAGGATAGAGTCCTCAGGAAAGCAGAGAGGGCCAAATTGTCTGGGGCATTTGAAGGGGTTCCAGGAGGCAGTGAGAACCAGCATCACTTTTCCCCGCTGGCACTTTTGCTGTGGCAGCAAAAGCTGGACGTTTGTCTTTTTTGCTCCAGAGAGCGCCGAAAGTGAAAAAAGGTGCTTTTGGGGATAGAGTCCTCAGGAAAGCAGAGAGGGCCAAATTGTCTGGGGCATTTGAAGGGGTTCCAGGAGGCAGTGAGAACCAGCATCACTTTTCCCCGCTGGCACTTTTGCTGTGGCAGCAAAAGCTGGACGTTTGTCTTTTTTGCTCCAGACAGCGCCGAAAGTGAAAAAAGGTGCTTTTGAGGATAGAGTGCTCAGGAAAGCAGAGAGGGCCAAATTGTCTGGGGCATTTGAAGGGGTTCCAGGAGGCAGTGAGAACCAGCATCACTTTTCCCCGCTGGCACCTTTGCTGTGGCAGCAAAAGCTGGACGTTTGTCTTTTTTGCTCCAGAGAGCGCCGAATGTGGAAAAAGCTGCTTTTGAGGATAGAGTACTCAGGAAAGCAGAGAGGGCCAAATTGTCTGGGGCATTTGAAGGGGTTCCAGGAGGCAGTGAGGACCAGCATCACTTTTCCCCGCTGGCACCTTTGCTGTGGCAGCAAAAGCTGGACATTTGTCTTTTTTGCTCCAGAGAGCGCCGAAAGTGAAAAAAGGTGCTTTTGAGGATAAAGTCCTCAGGAAAGCAGAGAGGGCCAAATTGTCTGGGGCATTTGAAGGGGTTCAAGGAGGCAGTGAGAACCAGCATCACTTTTCCCCGCTGGCACCTTTGCTGTGGCAGCAAAAGCTGGACGTTTGTTTTTTTGCTCCAGACAGCGCCGAAAGTGGAAAAAGGTGCTTTTGAGGATAGAGTCCTCAGGAAAGCAGAGAGGGCCAAATTGTCTGGGGCATTTCAAGGGGTTCCAGGAGGCAGTGAGGACCAGCATCACTTTTCCCCGCTGGCACCTTTGCTGTGGCAGCAAAAGCTGGACGTTTGTCTTTTTTGCTCCAGAGAGCGCCGAAAGTGAAAAAAGGTGCTTTTGCGAATAGAGTGCTCAGGAAAGCAGAGAGGGCCAAATTGTCTGGGGCATTTGAAGGGGTTCCAGGAGGCAGTGAGAACCAGCATCACTTTTCCCCGCTGGCACCTTTGCTGTGGCAGCAAAAGCTGGACGTTTGTCTTTTTTGCTCCAGACAGCGCCGAAAGTGGAAAAAGGTGCTTTTGAGGATAGAGTCCTCAGGAAAGCAGAGAGGGCCAAATTGTCTGGGGCATTTGAAGGGGTTCCAGGAGGCAGTGAGGACCAGCATCACTTTTCCCCGCTGGCACTTTTGCTGTGGCAGCAAAAGCTGGACGTTTGTCTTTTTTGCTCCAGACAGCGCCGAAAGTGAAAAAAGGTGCTTTTGAGGATAGAGTGCTCAGGAAAGCAGAGAGGGCCAAATTGTCTGGGACATTTGAAGGGGTTCCAGGAGGCAGTGAGAACCAGCATCACTTTTCCCCGCTGGCACTTTTGCTGTGGCAGCAAAAACTGGACGTTTGTCTTCTTTGCTCCAGACAGCGCCGAAAGTGAAAAAAGGTGCTTTTGAGGATAAAGTCCTCAGGAAAGCAGAGAGGGCCAAATTGTCTGGGGCATTTGAAGGGGTTCAAGAAGGCAGTGAGAACCAGCATCACTTTTCCCCGCTGGCACCTTTGCTGTGGCAGCAAAAGCTGGACGTTTGTCTTTTTTGCTCCAGACAGCGCCGAAAGTGGAAAAAGGTGCTTTTGAGGATAGAGTCCTCAGGAAAGCAGAGAGGGCCAAATTGTCTGGGGCATTTGAAGGGGTTCCAGGAGGCAGTGAGAACCAGCATCACTTTTCCCCGCTGGCACCTTTGCTGTGGCAGCAAAAGCTGGACGTTTGTCTTTTTTGCTCCAGACAGCGCCGAAAGTGAAAAAAGGTGCTTTTGAGGATAGAGTCCTCAGGAAAGCAGAGAGGGCCAAATTGTCTGGGGCATTTGAAGGGGTTCCAGGAGGCAGTGAGAACCAGCATCACTTTTCCCCGCTGGCACCTTTGCTGTGGCAGCAAAAGCTGGACGTTTGTCTTTTTTGCTCCAGAGAGCGCCGAAAGTGAAAAAAGGTGCTTTTGAGGATAGAGTCCTCAGGAAAGCAGAGAGGGCCAAATTGTCTGGGGCATTTGAAGGGGTTCCAGAAGGCAGTGAGAACCAGCATCACTTTTCCCCGCTGGCACTTTTGCTGTGGCAGCAAAAGCTGGACGTTTCTCTTTTTTGCTCCAGAGAGCGCCGAAAGTGAAAAAAGGTGCTTTTGAGGATAGAGTCCTCAGGAAAGCAGAGAGGGCCAAATTGTCTGGGGCATTTGAAGGGGTTCCAGGAGGCAGTGAGAACCAGCATCACTTTTCCCCGCTGGCACCTTTGCTGTGGCAGCAAAAGCTGGACGTTTGTCTTTTTTGCTCCAGAGTGTGCCGAAAGTGAAAAAAGGTGCTTTTGAGGATAGAGTCCTCAGGAAAGCAGAGAGGGCAAAATTGTCTGGGGCATTTGAAGGGGTTCCAGGAGGCAGTGAGAACCAGCATCACTTTTCCCCGCTGGCACCTTTGCTGTGGCAGCAAAAGCTGGACGTTTGTCTTTTTTGCTCCAGAGAGCGCCGAAAGTGAAAAAAGGTGCTTTTGAGGATAGAGTGCTCAGGAAAGCAGAGAGGGCCAAATTGTCTGGGACATTTGAAGGGGTTCCAGGAGGCAGTGAGAACCAGCATCACTTTTCCCCGCTGGCACCTTTGCTGTGGCAGCAAAAACTGGACGTTTGTCTTCTTTGCTCCAGACAGCGCCGAAAGTGAAAAAAGGTGCTTTTGAGGATAAAGTCCTCAGGAAAGCAGAGAGGGCCAAATTGTCTGGGGCATTTGAAGGGGTTCAAGGAGGCAGTGAGAACCAGCATCACTTTTCCCCGCTGGCACCTTTGCTGTGGCAGCAAAAGCTGGACGTTTGTCTTTTTTGCTCCAGACAGCGCCGAAAGTGGAAAAAGGTGCTTTTGAGGATAGAGTCCTCAGGAAAGCAGAGAGGGCCCAATTGTCTGGGGCATTTGAAGGGGTTCCAGGAGGCAGTGAGGACCAGCATCACTTTTCCCCGCTGGCACCTTTGCTGTGGCAGCAAAAGCTGGACGTTTGTCTTTTTTGCTCCAGAGAGCGCCGAAAGTGAAAAAAGGTGCTTTTGAGGATAGAGTCCTCAGGAAAGCAGAGAGGGCCAAATTGTCTGGGGCATTTGAAGGGGTTCCAGGAGGCAGTGAGAACCAGCATCACTTTTCCCCGCTGGCACCTTTGCTGTGGCAGCAAAAGCTGGACGTTTGTCTTTTTTGCTCCAGACAGCGCCGAAAGTGAAAAAAGGTGCTTTTGAGGATAGAGTGCGCAGGAAAGCAGAGAGGGCCAAATTGTCTGGGGCATTTGAAGGGGTTCCAGGAGGCAGTGAGAACCAGCATCACTTTTCCCCGCTGGCACCTTTGCTGTGGCAGCAAAAGCTGGACGTTTGTCTTTTTTGCTCCAGACAGCGCTGAAAGTGAAAAAAGGTGCTTTTGAGGATAGAGTCCTCAGGAAAGCAGAGAGGGCCAAATTGTCTGGGGCATTTGAAGGGGTTCCAGGAGGCAGTGAGAACCAGCATCACTTTTCCCCGCTGGCACTTTTGCTGTGGCAGCAAAAGCTGGACGTTTCTCTTTTTTGCTCCAGAGAGCGCCGAAAGTGAAAAAAGGTGCTTTTGAGGATAGAGTGCTCAGGAAAGCAGAGAGGGCCAAATTGTCTGGGGCATTTGAAGGGGTTCCAGGAGGCAGTGAGAACCAGCATCACTTTTCCCCGCTGGCACTTTTGCTGTGGCAGCAAAAGCTGGACGTTTGTCTTTTTTGCTCCAGACAGCGCCGAAAGTGAAAAAAGGTGCTTTTGAGGATAGAGTGCTCAGGAAAGCAGAGAGGGCCAAATTGTCTGGGGCATTTGAAGGGGTTCCAGGAGGCAGTGAGAACCAGCATCACTTTTCCCCGCTGGCACCTTTGCTGTGGCAGCAAAAGCTGGACGTTTGTCTTTTTTGCTCCAGAGAGCGCCGAAAGTGGAAAAAGGTACTTTTGAGGATAGAGTCCTCAGGAAAGCAGAGAGGGCCAAATTGTCTGGGGCATTTGAAGGGGTTCCAGGAGGCAGTGAGGACCAGCATCACTTTTCCCCGCTGGCACTTTTGCTGTGGCAGCAAAAGCTGGACGTTTCTCTTTTTTGCTCCAGAGAGCGCCGAAAGTGAAAAAAGGTGCTTTTGAGGATAGAGTGCTCAGGAAAGCAGAGAGGGCCAAATTGTCTGGGACATTTGAAGGGGTTCCAGGAGGCAGTGAGAACCAGCATCACTTTTCCCCGCTGGCACTTTTGCTGTGGCAGCAAAAACTGGACGTTTGTCTTCTTTGCTCCAGACAGCGCCGAAAGTGAAAAAAGGTGCTTTTGAAGATAGAGTCCTCAGGAAAGCAGAGAGGGCCAAATTGTCTGGGGCATTTGAAGGGGTTCAAGGAGGCAGTGAGAACCAGCATCACTTTTCCCCGCTGGCACCTTTGCTGTGGCAGCAAAAGCTGGACGTTTGTCTTTTTTGCTCCAGAGAGCGCGGAAAGTGGAAAAAGGTGCTTTTGAGGATAGAGTCCTCAGGAAAGCAGAGAGGGCCCAATTGTCTGGGGCATTTCAAGGGGTTCCAGGAGGCAGTGAGGACCAGCATCACTTTTCCCCGCTGGCACCTTTGCTGTGGCAGCAAAAACTGGACGTTTGTCTTTTTTGCTCCAGAGAGCGCCGAAAGTGAAAAAAGGTGCTTTTGAGGATAGAGTCCTCAGGAAAGCAGAGAGGGCCAAATTGTCTGGGGCATTTGAAGGGGTTCCAGGAGGCAGTGAGAACCAGCATCACTTTTCCCCGCTGGCACCTTTGCTGTGGCAGCAAAAGCTGGACGTTTGTCTTTTTTGCTCCAGACAGCGCCGAAAGTGAAAAAAGGTGCTTTTGAGGATAGAGTCCTCAGGAAAGCAGAGAGGGCCAAATTGTCTGGGGCATTTGAAGGGGTTCCAGGAGGCAGTGAGAACCAGCATCACTTTTCCCCGCTGGCACTTTTGCTGTGGCAGCAAAAGCTGGACGTTTGTCTTTTTTGCTCCAGAGAGCGCCGAAAGTGAAAAAAGGTGCTTTTGGGGATAGAGTCCTCAGGAAAGCAGAGAGGGCCAAATTGTCTGGGGCATTTGAAGGGGTTCCAGGAGGCAGTGAGAACCAGCATCACTTTTCCCCGCTGGCACTTTTGCTGTGGCAGCAAAAGCTGGACGTTTGTCTTTTTTGCTCCAGACAGCGCCGAAAGTGAAAAAAGGTGCTTTTGAGGATAGAGTGCTCAGGAAAGCAGAGAGGGCCAAATTGTCTGGGGCATTTGAAGGGGTTCCAGGAGGCAGTGAGAACCAGCATCACTTTTCCCCGCTGGCACCTTTGCTGTGGCAGCAAAAGCTGGACGTTTGTCTTTTTTGCTCCAGAGAGCGCCGAATGTGGAAAAAGCTGCTTTTGAGGATAGAGTACTCAGGAAAGCAGAGAGGGCCAAATTGTCTGGGGCATTTGAAGGGGTTCCAGGAGGCAGTGAGGACCAGCATCACTTTTCCCCGCTGGCACCTTTGCTGTGGCAGCAAAAGCTGGACATTTGTCTTTTTTGCTCCAGAGAGCGCCGAAAGTGAAAAAAGGTGCTTTTGAGGATAAAGTCCTCAGGAAAGCAGAGAGGGCCAAATTGTCTGGGGCATTTGAAGGGGTTCAAGGAGGCAGTGAGAACCAGCATCACTTTTCCCTGCTGGCACCTTTGCTGTGGCAGCAAAAGCTGGACGTTTGTTTTTTTGCTCCAGACAGCGCCGAAAGTGGAAAAAGGTGCTTTTGAGGATAGAGTCCTCAGGAAAGCAGAGAGGGCCAAATTGTCTGGGGCATTTCAAGGGGTTCCAGGAGGCAGTGAGGACCAGCATCACTTTTCCCCGCTGGCACCTTTGCTGTGGCAGCAAAAGCTGGACGTTTGTCTTTTTTGCTCCAGAGAGCGCCGAAAGTGAAAAAAGGTGCTTTTGAGGATAGAGTCCTCAGGAAAGCAGAGAGGGCCAAATTGTCTGGGGCATTTGAAGGGGTTCCAGGAGGCAGTGAGAACCAGCATCACTTTTCCCCGCTGGCACCTTTGCTGTGGCAGCAAAAGCTGGACGTTTGTCTTTTTTGCTCCAGACAGCGCCGAAAGTGAAAAAAGGTGCTTTTGAGGATAGAGTGCGCAGGAAAGCAGAGAGGGCCAAATTGTCTGGGGCATTTGAAGGGGTTCCAGGAGGCAGTGAAAACCAGCATCACTTTTCCCCGCTGGCACCTTTGCTGTGGCAGCAAAAGCTGGACGTTTGTCTTTTTTGCTCCAGACAGCGCCGAAAGTGAAAAAAGGTGCTTTTGAGGATAGAGTCCTCAGGAAAGCAGAGAGGGTCAAATTGTCTGGGGCATTTGAAGGGGTTCCAGGAGGCAGTGAGAACCAGCATCACTTTTCCCCGCTGGCACTTTTGCTGTGGCAGCAAAAGCTGGACGTTTCTGTTTTTTGCTCCAGAGAGCGCCGAAAGTGAAAAAAGGTGCTTTTGAGGATAGAGTCCTCAGGAAAGCAGAGAGGGCCAAATTGTCTGGGGCATTTGAAGGGGTTCCAGGAGGCAGTGAGAACCAGCATCACTTTTCCCCGCTGGCACCTTTGCTGTGGCAGCAAAAGCTGGACGTTTGTCTTTTTTGCTCCAGAGAGTGCCGAAAGTGAAAAAAGGTGCTTTTGAGGATAGAGTCCTCAGGAAAGTAGAGAGGGCCAAATTGTCTGGGGCATTTGAAGGGGTTCCAGGAGGCAGTGAGAACCAGCATCACTTTTCCCCGCTGGCACCTTTGCTGTGGCAGCAAAAGCTGGACGTTTTTCTTTTTTGCTCCAGACAGCGCCGAAAGTGAAAAAAGGTGCTTTTGCGGATAGAGTGCGCAGGAAAGCAGAGAGGGCCAAATTGTCTGGGGCATTTGAAGGGGTTCCAGGAGGCAGTGAGAACCAGCATCACTTTTCCCCGCTGGCACTTTTGCTGTGGCAGCAAAAGCTGGACGTTTGTCTTTTTTGCTCCAGACAGCGCCGAAAGTGAAAAAAGGTGCTTTTGAGGATAGAGTGCTCAGGAAAGCAGAGAGGGCCAAATTGTCTGGGGCATTTGAAGGGGTTCAAGGAGGCAGTGAGAACCAGCATCACTTTTCCCCGCTGGCACCTTTGCTGTGGCAGCAAAAGCTGGACGTTTGTCTTTTTTGCTCCAGAGAGCGCCGAAAGTGGAAAAAGGTGCTTTTGAGGATAGAGTCCTCAGGAAAGCAGAGAGGGCCAAATTGTCTGGGGCATTTGAAGGGGTTCCAGGAGGCAGTGAGGACCAGCATCACTTTTCCCCGCTGGCACCTTTGCTGTGGCAGCAAAAGCTGGACGTTTGTCTTTTTTGCTCCAGAGAGCGCCGAAAGTGAAAAAAGGTGCTTTTGAGGATAGAGTCCTCAGGAAAGCAGAGAGGGCCAAATTGTCTGGGACATTTGAAGGGGTTCCAGGAGGCAGTGAGAACCAGCATCACTTTTCCCCGCTGGCACTTTTGCTGTGGCAGCAAAAGCTGGACGTTTGTCTTCTTTGCTCCAGACAGCGCCGAAAGTGAAAAAAGGTGCTTTTGAGGATAGAGTCCTCAGGAAAGCAGAGAGGGCCAAATTGTCTGGGGCATTTGAAGGGGTTCAAGGAGGCAGTGAGAACCAGCATCACTTTTCCCCGCTGGCACCTTTGCTGTGGCAGCAAAAGCTGGACGTTTGTCTTTTTTGCTCCAGACAGCGCCGAAAGTGAAAAAAGGTGCTTTTGAGGATAGAGTCCTCAGGAAAGCAGAGAGGGCCCAATTGTCTGGGGCATTTGAAGGGGTTCCAGGAGGCAGTGAGAACCAGCATCACTTTTCCCCGCTGGCACCTTTGCTGTGGCAGCAAAAGCTGGACGTTTGTCTTTTTTGCTCCAGAGAGCGCCGAAAGTGAAAAAAGGTGCTTTTGAGGATAGAGTCCTCAGGAAAGCAGAGAGGGCCAAATTGTCTGGGGCATTTGAAGGGGTTCCAGGAGGCAGTGAGAACCAGCATCACTTTTCCCCGCTGGCACCTTTGCTGTGGCAGCAAAAGCTGGACGTTTGTCTTTTTTGCTCCAGAGAGCGCCGAAAGTGAAAAAAGGTGCTTTTGAGGATAGAGTCCTCAGGAAAGCAGAGAGGGCCAAATTGTCTGGGGCATTTGAAGGGGTTCCAGGAGGCAGTGAGAACCAGCATCACTTTTCCCCGCTGGCACCTTTGCTGTGGCAGCAAAAGCTGGACGTTTGTCTTTTTTGCTCCAGACAGCGCCGAAAGTGAAAAAAGGTGCTTTTGAGGATAGAGTGCGCAGGAAAGCAGAGAGGGCCAAATTGTCTGGGGCATTTGAAGGGGTTCCAGGAGGCAGTGAGAACCAGCATCACTTTTCCCCGCTGGCACCTTTGCTGTGGCAGCAAAAGCTGGACGTTTGTCTTTTTTGCTCCAGACAGCGCCGAAAGTGAAAAAAGGTGCTTTTGAGGATAGAGTCCTCAGGAAAGCAGAGAGGGCCAAATTGTCTGGGGCATTTGAAGGGGTTCCAGGAGGCAGTGAGAACCAGAATCACTTTTCCCCGCTGGCACTTTTGCTGTGGCAGCAAAAGCTGGACGTTTCTCTTTTTTGCTCCAGAGAGCGCCGAAAGTGAAAAAAGGTGCTTTTGAGGATAGAGTGCTCAGGAAAGCAGAGAGGGCCAAATTGTCTGGGGCATTTGAAGGGGTTCCAGGAGGCAGTGAGAACCAGCATCACTTTTCCCCGCTGGCACTTTTGCTGTGGCAGCAAAAGCTGGACGTTTGTCTTTTTTGCTCCAGAGAGCGCCGAAAGTGAAAAAAGGTGCTTTTGAGGATAGAGTGCTCAGGAAAGCAGAGAGGGCCAAATTGTCTGGGGCATTTGAAGGGGTTCCAGGAGGCAGTGAGAACCAGCATCACTTTTCCCCGCTGGCACCTTTGCTGTGGCAGCAAAAGCTGGACGTTTGTCTTTTTTGCTCCAGAGAGCGCCGAAAGTGGAAAAAGGTGCTTTTGAGGATAGAGTCCTCAGGAAAGCAGAGAGGGCCAAATTGTCTGGGGCATTTGAAGGGGTTCCAGGAGGCAGTGAGGACCAGCATCACTTTTCCCCGCTGGCACTTTTGCTGTGGCAGCAAAAGCTGGACGTTTCTGTTTTTTGCTCCAGAGAGCGCCGAAAGTGAAAAAAGGTGCTTTTGAGGATAAAGTCCTCAGGAAAGCAGAGAGGGCCAAATTGTCTGGGGCATTTGAAGGGGTTCAAGGAGGCAGTGAGGACCAGCATCACTTTTCCCCGCTGGCACTTTTGCTGTGGCAGCAAAAGCTGGACGTTTGTTTTTTTGCTCCAGACAGCGCCGAAAGTGGAAAAAGGTGCTTTTGAGGATAGAGTCCTCAGGAAAGCAGAGAGGGCCAAATTGTCTGGGGCATTTCAAGGGGTTCCAGGAGGCAGTGAGGACCAGCATCACTTTTCCCCGCTGGCACCTTTGCTGTGGCAGCAAAAGCTGGACGTTTGTCTTTTTTGCTCCAGAGAGCGCCGAAAGTGAAAAAAGGTGCTTTTGAGGATAGAGTCCTCAGGAAAGCAGAGAGGGCCAAATTGTCTGGGGCATTTGAAGGGGTTCCAGGAGGCAGTGAGAACCAGCATCACTTTTCCCCGCTGGCACCTTTGCTGTGGCAGCAAAAGCTGGACGTTTGTCTTTTTTGCTCCAGACAGCGCCGAAAGTGAAAAAAGGTGCTTTTGAGGATAGAGTGCGCAGGAAAGCAGAGAGGGCCAAATTGTCTGGGGCATTTGAAGGGGTTCCAGGAGGCAGTGAAAACCAGCATCACTTTTCCCCGCTGGCACCTTTGCTGTGGCAGCAAAAGCTGGACGTTTGTCTTTTTTGCTCCAGACAGCGCCGAAAGTGAAAAAAGGTGCTTTTGAGGATAGAGTCCTCAGGAAAGCAGAGAGGGTCAAATTGTCTGGGGCATTTGAAGGGGTTCCAGGAGGCAGTGAGAACCAGCATCACTTTTCCCCGCTGGCACTTTTGCTGTGGCAGCAAAAGCTGGACGTTTCTGTTTTTTGCTCCAGAGAGCGCCGAAAGTGAAAAAAGGTGCTTTTGAGGATAGAGTCCTCAGGAAAGCAGAGAGGGCCAAATTGTCTGGGGCATTTGAAGGGGTTCCAGGAGGCAGTGAGAACCAGCATCACTTTTCCCCGCTGGCACCTTTGCTGTGGCAGCAAAAGCTGGACGTTTGTCTTTTTTGCTCCAGAGAGTGCCGAAAGTGAAAAAAGGTGCTTTTGAGGATAGAGTCCTCAGGAAAGTAGAGAGGGCCAAATTGTCTGGGGCATTTGAAGGGGTTCCAGGAGGCAGTGAGAACCAGCATCACTTTTCCCCGCTGGCACCTTTGCTGTGGCAGCAAAAGCTGGACGTTTTTCTTTTTTGCTCCAGACAGCGCCGAAAGTGAAAAAAGGTGCTTTTGCGGATAGAGTGCGCAGGAAAGCAGAGAGGGCCAAATTGTCTGGGGCATTTGAAGGGGTTCCAGGAGGCAGTGAGAACCAGCATCACTTTTCCCCGCTGGCACTTTTGCTGTGGCAGCAAAAGCTGGACGTTTGTCTTTTTTGCTCCAGACAGCGCCGAAAGTGAAAAAAGGTGCTTTTGAGGATAGAGTGCTCAGGAAAGCAGAGAGGGCCAAATTGTCTGGGGCATTTGAAGGGGTTCAAGGAGGCAGTGAGAACCAGCATCACTTTTCCCCGCTGGCACCTTTGCTGTGGCAGCAAAAGCTGGACGTTTGTCTTTTTTGCTCCAGAGAGCGCCGAAAGTGGAAAAAGGTGCTTTTGAGGATAGAGTCCTCAGGAAAGCAGAGAGGGCCAAATTGTCTGGGGCATTTGAAGGGGTTCCAGGAGGCAGTGAGGACCAGCATCACTTTTCCCCGCTGGCACCTTTGCTGTGGCAGCAAAAGCTGGACGTTTGTCTTTTTTGCTCCAGAGAGCGCCGAAAGTGAAAAAAGGTGCTTTTGAGGATAGAGTCCTCAGGAAAGCAGAGAGGGCCAAATTGTCTGGGACATTTGAAGGGGTTCCAGGAGGCAGTGAGAACCAGCATCACTTTTCCCCGCTGGCACTTTTGCTGTGGCAGCAAAAGCTGGACGTTTGTCTTCTTTGCTCCAGACAGCGCCGAAAGTGAAAAAAGGTGCTTTTGAGGATAGAGTCCTCAGGAAAGCAGAGAGGGCCAAATTGTCTGGGGCATTTGAAGGGGTTCAAGGAGGCAGTGAGAACCAGCATCACTTTTCCCCGCTGGCACCTTTGCTGTGGCAGCAAAAGCTGGACGTTTGTCTTTTTTGCTCCAGACAGCGCCGAAAGTGAAAAAAGGTGCTTTTGAGGATAGAGTCCTCAGGAAAGCAGAGAGGGCCCAATTGTCTGGGGCATTTGAAGGGGTTCCAGGAGGCAGTGAGAACCAGCATCACTTTTCCCCGCTGGCACCTTTGCTGTGGCAGCAAAAGCTGGACGTTTGTCTTTTTTGCTCCAGAGAGCGCCGAAAGTGAAAAAAGGTGCTTTTGAGGATAGAGTCCTCAGGAAAGCAGAGAGGGCCAAATTGTCTGGGGCATTTGAAGGGGTTCCAGGAGGCAGTGAGAACCAGCATCACTTTTCCCCGCTGGCACCTTTGCTGTGGCAGCAAAAGCTGGACGTTTGTCTTTTTTGCTCCAGAGAGCGCCGAAAGTGAAAAAAGGTGCTTTTGAGGATAGAGTCCTCAGGAAAGCAGAGAGGGCCAAATTGTCTGGGGCATTTGAAGGGGTTCCAGGAGGCAGTGAGAACCAGCATCACTTTTCCCCGCTGGCACCTTTGCTGTGGCAGCAAAAGCTGGACGTTTGTCTTTTTTGCTCCAGACAGCGCCGAAAGTGAAAAAAGGTGCTTTTGAGGATAGAGTGCGCAGGAAAGCAGAGAGGGCCAAATTGTCTGGGGCATTTGAAGGGGTTCCAGGAGGCAGTGAGAACCAGCATCACTTTTCCCCGCTGGCACCTTTGCTGTGGCAGCAAAAGCTGGACGTTTGTCTTTTTTGCTCCAGACAGCGCCGAAAGTGAAAAAAGGTGCTTTTGAGGATAGAGTCCTCAGGAAAGCAGAGAGGGCCAAATTGTCTGGGGCATTTGAAGGGGTTCCAGGAGGCAGTGAGAACCAGAATCACTTTTCCCCGCTGGCACTTTTGCTGTGGCAGCAAAAGCTGGACGTTTCTCTTTTTTGCTCCAGAGAGCGCCGAAAGTGAAAAAAGGTGCTTTTGAGGATAGAGTGCTCAGGAAAGCAGAGAGGGCCAAATTGTCTGGGGCATTTGAAGGGGTTCCAGGAGGCAGTGAGAACCAGCATCACTTTTCCCCGCTGGCACTTTTGCTGTGGCAGCAAAAGCTGGACGTTTGTCTTTTTTGCTCCAGAGAGCGCCGAAAGTGAAAAAAGGTGCTTTTGAGGATAGAGTGCTCAGGAAAGCAGAGAGGGCCAAATTGTCTGGGGCATTTGAAGGGGTTCCAGGAGGCAGTGAGAACCAGCATCACTTTTCCCCGCTGGCACCTTTGCTGTGGCAGCAAAAGCTGGACGTTTGTCTTTTTTGCTCCAGAGAGCGCCGAAAGTGGAAAAAGGTGCTTTTGAGGATAGAGTCCTCAGGAAAGCAGAGAGGGCCAAATTGTCTGGGGCATTTGAAGGGGTTCCAGGAGGCAGTGAGGACCAGCATCACTTTTCCCCGCTGGCACTTTTGCTGTGGCAGCAAAAGCTGGACGTTTCTGTTTTTTGCTCCAGAGAGCGCCGAAAGTGAAAAAAGGTGCTTTTGAGGATAGAGTCCTCAGGAAAGCAGAGAGGGCCAAATTGTCTGGGGCATTTGAAGGGGTTCCAGGAGGCAGTGAGAACCAGCATCACTTTTCCCCGCTGGCACCTTTGCTGTGGCAGCAAAAGCTGGACGTTTGTCTTTTTTGCTCCAGAGAGTGCCGAAAGTGAAAAAAGGTGCTTTTGAGGATAGAGTCCTCAGGAAAGTAGAGAGGGCCAAATTGTCTGGGGCATTTGAAGGGGTTCCAGGAGGCAGTGAGAACCAGCATCACTTTTCCCCGCTGGCACCTTTGCTGTGGCAGCAAAAGCTGGACGTTTTTCTTTTTTGCTCCAGACAGCGCCGAAAGTGAAAAAAGGTGCTTTTGCGGATAGAGTGCGCAGGAAAGCAGAGAGGGCCAAATTGTCTGGGGCATTTGAAGGGGTTCCAGGAGGCAGTGAGAACCAGCATCACTTTTCCCCGCTGGCACTTTTGCTGTGGCAGCAAAAGCTGGACGTTTGTCTTTTTTGCTCCAGACAGCGCCGAAAGTGAAAAAAGGTGCTTTTGAGGATAGAGTGCTCAGGAAAGCAGAGAGGGCCAAATTGTCTGGGGCATTTGAAGGGGTTCCAGGAGGCAGTGAGAACCAGCATCACATTTCCCCGCTGGCACCTTTGCTGTGGCAGCAAAAGCTGGACGTTTGTCTTTTTTGCTCCAGAGAGCGCCGAAAGTGGAAAAAGGTGCTTTTGAGGATAGAGTCCTCAGGAAAGCAGAGAGGGCCAAATTGTCTGTGGCATTTGAAGGGGTTCCAGGAGGCAGTGAGGACCAGCATCACTTTTCCCCGCTGGCACCTTTGCTGTGGCAGCAAAAGCTGGACGTTTGTCTTTTTTGCTCCAGAGAGCGCCGAAAGTGAAAAAAGGTGCTTTTGAGGATAGAGTCCTCAGGAAAGCAGAGAGGGCCAAATTGTCTGGGACATTTGAAGGGGTTCCAGGAGGCAGTGAGAACCAGCATCACTTTTCCCCGCTGGCACTTTTGCTGTGGCAGCAAAAGCTGGACGTTTGTCTTCTTTGCTCCAGACAGCGCCGAAAGTGAAAAAAGGTGCTTTTGAGGATAGAGTCCTCAGGAAAGCAGAGAGGGCCAAATTGTCTGGGGCATTTGAAGGGGTTCAAGGAGGCAGTGAGAACCAGCATCACTTTTCCCCGCTGGCACCTTTGCTGTGGCAGCAAAAGCTGGACGTTTGTCTTTTTTGCTCCAGACAGCGCCGAAAGTGAAAAAAGGTGCTTTTGAGGATAGAGTCCTCAGGAAAGCAGAGAGGGCCCAATTGTCTGGGGCATTTGAAGGGGTTCCAGGAGGCAGTGAGAACCAGCATCACTTTTCCCCGCTGGCACCTTTGCTGTGGCAGCAAAAGCTGGACGTTTGTCTTTTTTGCTCCAGAGAGCGCCGAAAGTGAAAAAAGGTGCTTTTGAGGATAGAGTCCTCAGGAAAGCAGAGAGGGCCAAATTGTCTGGGGCATTTGAAGGGGTTCCAGGAGGCAGTGAGAACCAGCATCACTTTTCCCCGCTGGCACCTTTGCTGTGGCAGCAAAAGCTGGACGTTTGTCTTTTTTGCTCCAGAGAGCGCCGAAAGTGAAAAAAGGTGCTTTTGAGGATAGAGTCCTCAGGAAAGCAGAGAGGGCCAAATTGTCTGGGGCATTTGAAGGGGTTCCAGGAGGCAGTGAGAACCAGCATCACTTTTCCCCGCTGGCACCTTTGCTGTGGCAGCAAAAGCTGGACGTTTGTCTTTTTTGCTCCAGACAGCGCCGAAAGTGAAAAAAGGTGCTTTTGAGGATAGAGTGCGCAGGAAAGCAGAGAGGGCCAAATTGTCTGGGGCATTTGAAGGGGTTCCAGGAGGCAGTGAGAACCAGCATCACTTTTCCCCGCTGGCACCTTTGCTGTGGCAGCAAAAGCTGGACGTTTGTCTTTTTTGCTCCAGACAGCGCCGAAAGTGAAAAAAGGTGCTTTTGAGGATAGAGTCCTCAGGAAAGCAGAGAGGGCCAAATTGTCTGGGGCATTTGAAGGGGTTCCAGGAGGCAGTGAGAACCAGAATCACTTTTCCCCGCTGGCACTTTTGCTGTGGCAGCAAAAGCTGGACGTTTCTCTTTTTTGCTCCAGAGAGCGCCGAAAGTGAAAAAAGGTGCTTTTGAGGATAGAGTGCTCAGGAAAGCAGAGAGGGCCAAATTGTCTGGGGCATTTGAAGGGGTTCCAGGAGGCAGTGAGAACCAGCATCACTTTTCCCCGCTGGCACTTTTGCTGTGGCAGCAAAAGCTGGACGTTTGTCTTTTTTGCTCCAGAGAGCGCCGAAAGTGAAAAAAGGTGCTTTTGAGGATAGAGTGCTCAGGAAAGCAGAGAGGGCCAAATTGTCTGGGGCATTTGAAGGGGTTCCAGGAGGCAGTGAGAACCAGCATCACTTTTCCCCGCTGGCACCTTTGCTGTGGCAGCAAAAGCTGGACGTTTGTCTTTTTTGCTCCAGAGAGCGCCGAAAGTGGAAAAAGGTGCTTTTGAGGATAGAGTCCTCAGGAAAGCAGAGAGGGCCAAATTGTCTGGGGCATTTGAAGGGGTTCCAGGAGGCAGTGAGGACCAGCATCACTTTTCCCCGCTGGCACTTTTGCTGTGGCAGCAAAAGCTGGACGTTTGTCTTTTTTGCTCCAGAGAGCGCCGAAAGTGAAAAAAGGTGCTTTTGAGGATAGAGTGCTCAGGAAAGCAGAGAGGGCCAAATTGTCTGGGACATTTGAAGGGGTTCCAGGAGGCAGTGAGAACCAGCATCACTTTTCCCCGCTGGCACTTTTGCTGTGGCAGCAAAAACTGGACGTTTGTCTTCTTTGCTCCAGACAGCGCCGAAAGTGAAAAAAGGTGCTTTTGAGGATAAAGTCCTCAGGAAAGCAGAGAGGGCCAAATTGTCTGGGGCATTTGAAGGGGTTCAAGGAGGCAGTGAGAACCAGCATCACTTTTCCCCGCTGGCACCTTTGCTGTGGCAGCAAAAGCTGGACGTTTGTCTTTTTTGCTCCAGAGAGCGCCGAAAGTGAAAAAAGGTGCTTTTGAGGATAGAGTCCTCAGGAAAGCAGAGAGGGCCAAATTGTCTGGGGCATTTGAAGGGGTTCCAGGAGGCAGTGAGAACCAGCATCACTTTTCCCCGCTGGCACCTTTGCTGTGGCAGCAAAAGCTGGACGTTTGTCTTTTTTGCTCCAGACAGCGCCAAAAGTGAAAAAAGGTGCTTTTGAGGATAGAGTCCTCAGGAAAGCAGAGAGGGCCAAATTGTCTGGGGCATTTGAAGGGGTTCCAGGAGGCAGTGAGAACCAGCATCACTTTTCCCCGCTGGCACTTTTGCTGTGGCAGCAAAAGCTGGACGTTTCTCTTTTTTGCTCCAGAGAGCGCCGAAAGTGAAAAAAGGTGCTTTTGAGGATAGAGTGCTCAGGAAAGCAGAGAGGGCCAAATTGTCTGGGGCATTTGAAGGGGTTCCAGGAGGCAGTGAGAACCAGCATCACTTTTCCCCGCTGGCACCTTTGCTGTGGCAGCAAAAGCTGGACGTTTGTCTTTTTTGCTCCAGAGAGTGCCGAAAGTGAAAAAAGGTGCTTTTGAGGATAGAGTCCTCAGGAAAGCAGAGAGGGCCAAATTGTCTGGGGCATTTGAAGGGGTTCCAGGAGGCAGTGAGAACCAGCATCACTTTTCCCCGCTGGCACCTTTGCTGTGGCAGCAAAAGCTGGACGTTTTTCTTTTTTGCTCCAGACAGCGCCGAAAGTGAAAAAAGGTGCTTTTGCGGATAGAGTGCGCAGGAAAGCAGAGAGGGCCAAATTGTCTGGGGCATTTGAAGGGGTTCCAGGAGGCAGTGAGAACCAGCATCACTTTTCCCTGCTGGCACCTTTGCTGTGGCAGCAAAAGCTGGACGTTTGTCATTTTTGCTCCATAGAGCGCCGAAAGTGAAAAAAGGTGCTTTTGAGGATAGAGTCCTCAGGAAAGCAGAGAGGGCCAAATTGTCTGGGGCATTTGAAGGGGTTCCAGGAGGCAGTGAGAACCAGCATCACTTTTCCCTGCTGGCACCTTTGCTGTGGCAGCAAAAGCTGGACGTTTGTCTTTTTTGCTCCAGAGAGCGCCGAAAGTGAAAAAAGGTGCTTTTGGGGATAGAGTCCTCAGGAAAGCAGAGAGGGCCAAATTGTCTGGGGCATTTGAAGGGGTTCCAGGAGGCAGTGAGAACCAGCATCACTTTTCCCCGCTGGCACTTTTGCTGTGGCAGCAAAAGCTGGACGTTTGTCTTTTTTGCTCCAGACAGCGCCGAAAGTGAAAAAAGGTGCTTTTGAGGATAGAGTCCTCAGGAAAGCAGAGAGGGCCAAATTGTCTGGGGCATTTGAAGGGGTTCCAGGAGGCAGTGAGAACCAGCATCACTTTTCCCCGCTGGCACCTTTGCTGTGGCAGCAAAAGCTGGACATTTGTCTTTTTTGCTCCAGAGAGCGCCGAAAGTGAAAAAAGGTGCTTTTGAGGATAAAGTCCTCAGGAAAGCAGAGAGGGCCAAATTGTCTGGGGCATTTGAAGGGGTTCAAGGAGGCAGTGAGAACCAGCATCACTTTTCCCCGCTGGCACCTTTGCTGTGGCAGCAAAAGCTGGACGTTTGTTTTTTTGCTCCAGACAGCGCCGAAAGTGGAAAAAGGTGCTTTTGAGGATAGAGTCCTCAGGAAAGCAGAGAGGGCCAAATTGTCTGGGGCATTTGAAGGGGTTCCAGGAGGCAGTGAGGACCAGCATCACTTTTCCCCGCTGGCACCTTTGCTGTGGCAGCAAAAGCTGGACGTTTGTCTTTTTTGCTCCAGAGAGCGCCGAAAGTGAAAAAAGGTGCTTTTGAGGATAGAGTCCTCAGGAAAGCAGAGAGGGCCAAATTGTCTGGGGCATTTGAAGGGGTTCCAGGAGGCAGTGAGAACCAGCATCACTTTTCCCCGCTGGCACCTTTGCTGTGGCAGCAAAAGCTGGACGTTTGTCTTTTTTGCTCCAGACAGCGCCGAAAGTGAAAAAAGGTGCTTTTGAGGATAGAGTCCTCAGGAAAGCAGAGAGGGCCAAATTGTCTGGGGCATTTGAAGGGGTTCCAGGAGGCAGTGAGAACCAGCATCACTTTTCCCCGCTGGCACCTTTGCTGTGGCAGCAAAAGCTGGACGTTTGTCTTTTTTGCTCCAGAGAGCGCCGAAAGTGAAAAAAGGTGCTTTTGAGGATAGAGTCCTCAGGAAAGCAGAGAGGGCCAAATTGTCTGGGGCATTTGAAGGGGTTCCAGGAGGCAGTGAGAACCAGCATCACTTTTCCCCGCTGGCACCTTTGCTGTGGCAGCAAAAGCTGGACGTTTTTCTTTTTTGCTCCAGACAGCGCCGAAAGTGAAAAAAGGTGCTTTTGCGGATAGAGTGCGCAGGAAAGCGGAGAGGGCCAAATTGTCTGGGGCATTTGAAGGGGTTCCAGGAGGCAGTGAGAACCAGCATCACTTTTCCCTGCTGGCACCTTTGCTGTGGCAGCAAAAGCTGGACGTTTGTCTTTTTTGCTCCATAGAGCGCCGAAAGTGAAAAAAGGTGCTTTTGAGGATAGAGTGCTCAGGAAAGCAGAGAGGGCCAAATTGTCTGGGGCATTTGAAGGGGTTCCAGGAGGCAGTGAGAACCAGCATCACTTTTCCCCGCTGGCACCTTTGCTGTGGCAGCAAAAGCTGGACGTTTGTCTTTTTTGCTCCAGAGAGCGCCGAAAGTGAAAAAAGGTGCTTTTGGGGATAGAGTCCTCAGGAAAGCAGAGAGGGCCAAATTGTCTGGGGCATTTGAAGGGGTTCCAGGAGGCAGTGAGAACCAGCATCACTTTTCCCCGCTGGCACTTTTGCTGTGGCAGCAAAAGCTGGACGTTTGTCTTTTTTGCTCCAGACAGCGCCGAAAGTGAAAAAAGGTGCTTTTGAGGATAGAGTCCTCAGGAAAGCAGAGAGGGCCAAATTGTCTGGGGCATTTGAAGGGGTTCCAGGAGGCAGTGAGAACCAGCATCACTTTTCCCCGCTGGCACCTTTGCTGTGGCAGCAAAAGCTGGACATTTGTCTTTTTTGCTCCAGAGAGCGCCGAAAGTGAAAAAAGGTGCTTTTGAGGATAAAGTCCTCAGGAAAGCAGAGAGGGCCAAATTGTCTGGGGCATTTGAAGGGGTTCCAGGAGCCAGTGAGAACCAGCATCACTTTTCCCCGCTGGCACCTTTGCTGTGGCAGCAAAAGCTGGACGTTTGTTTTTTTGCTCCAGACAGCGCCGAAAGTGGAAAAAGGTGCTTTTGAGGATAGAGTCCTCAGGAAAGCAGAGAGGGCCAAATTGTCTGGGGCATTTCAAGGGGTTCCAGGAGGCAGTGAGAACCAGCATCACTTTTCCCCGCTGGCACCTTTGCTGTGGCAGCAAAAGCTGGACGTTTGTCTTTTTTGCTCCAGACAGCGCCGAAAGTGAAAAAAGGTGCTTTTGAGGATAGAGTCCTCAGGAAAGCAGAGAGGGCCAAATTGTCTGGGGCATTTGAAGGGGTTCCAGGAGGCAGTGAGAACCAGCATCACTTTTCCCCGCTGGCACCTTTGCTGTGGCAGCAAAAGCTGGACGTTTGTCTTTTTTGCTCCAGAGAGCGCCGAAAGTGAAAAAAGGTGCTTTTGAGGATAGAGTCCTCAGGAAAGCAGAGAGGGCCAAATTGTCTGGGGCATTTGAAGGGGTTCCAGGAGGCAGTGAGAACCAGCATCACTTTTCCCCGCTGGCACCTTTGCTGTGGCAGCAAAAGCTGGACGTTTGTCTTTTTTGCTCCAGAGAGCGCCGAAAGTGAAAAAAGGTGCTTTTGAGGATAGAGTCCTCAGGAAAGCAGAGAGGGCCAAATTGTCTGGGGCATTTGAAGGGGTTCCAGGAGGCAGTGAGAACCAGCATCACTTTTCCCCGCTGGCACCTTTGCTGTGGCAGCAAAAGCTGGACGTTTCTCTTTTTTGCTCCAGAGAGCGCCGAAAGTGAAAAAAGGTGCTTTTGAGGATAGAGTCCTCAGGAAAGCAGAGAGGGCCAAATTGTCTGGGGCATTTGAAGGGGTTCCAGGAGGCAGTGAGAACCAGAATCACTTTTCCCCGCTGGCACTTTTGCTGTGGCAGCAAAAGCTGGACGTTTCTCTTTTTTGCTCCAGAGAGCGCCGAAAGTGAAAAAAGGTGCTTTTGAGGATAGAGTGCTCAGGAAAGCAGAGAGGGCCAAATTGTCTGGGGCATTTGAAGGGGTTCCAGGAGGCAGTGAGAACCAGCATCACTTTTCCCCGCTGGCACTTTTGCTGTGGCAGCAAAAGCTGGACGTTTGTCTTTTTTGCTCCAGACAGCGCCGAAAGTGAAAAAAGGTGCTTTTGAGGATAGAGTGCTCAGGAAAGCAGAGAGGGCCAAATTGTCTGGGGCATTTGAAGGGGTTCCAGGAGGCAGTGAGAACCAGCATCACTTTTCCCCGCTGGCACCTTTGCTGTGGCAGCAAAAGCTGGACGTTTGTCTTTTTTGCTCCAGAGAGCGCCGAAAGTGAAAAAAGGTGCTTTTGAGGATAGAGTGCTCAGGAAAGCAGAGAGGGCCAAATTGTCTGGGGCATTTGAAGGGGTTCCAGGAGGCAGTGAGAACCAGCATCACTTTTCCCCGCTGGCACTTTTGCTGTGGCAGCAAAAACTGGACGTTTGTCTTCTTTGCTCCAGAGAGCGCCGAAAGTGAAAAAAGGTGCTTTTGAGGATAAAGTCCTCAGGAAAGCAGAGAGGGCCAAATTGTCTGGGGCATTTGAAGGGGTTCAAGGAGGCAGTGAGAACCAGCATCACTTTTCCCCGCTGGCACCTTTGCTGTGGCAGCAAAAGCTGGACGTTTGTCTTTTTTGCTCCAGACAGCGCCGAAAGTGGAAAAAGGTGCTTTTGAGGATAGAGTCCTCAGGAAAGCAGAGAGGGCCCAATTGTCTGGGGCATTTCAAGGGGTTCCAGGAGGCAGTGAGGACCAGCATCACTTTTCCCCGCTGGCACCTTTGCTGTGGCAGCAAAAGCTGGACGTTTGTCTTTTTTGCTCCAGAGAGCGCCGAAAGTGAAAAAAGGTGCTTTTGAGGATAGAGTCCTCAGGAAAGCAGAGAGGGCCAAATTGTCTGGGGCATTTGAAGGGGTTCCAGGAGGCAGTGAGAACCAGCATCACTTTTCCCCGCTGGCACCTTTGCTGTGGCAGCAAAAGCTGGACGTTTGTCTTTTTTGCTCCAGACAGCGCCGAAAGTGAAAAAAGGTGCTTTTGAGGATAGAGTCCTCAGGAAAGCAGAGAGGGCCAAATTGTCTGGGGCATTTGAAGGGGTTCCAGGAGGCAGTGAGAACCAGCATCACTTTTCCCCGCTGGCACTTTTGCTGTGGCAGCAAAAGCTGGACGTTTCTCTTTTTTGCTCCAGAGAGCGCCGAAAGTGAAAAAAGGTGCTTTTGAGGATAGAGTGCTCAGGAAAGCAGAGAGGGCCAAATTGTCTGGGGCATTTGAAGGGGTTCCAGGAGGCAGTGAGAACCAGCATCACTTTTCCCCGCTGGCACCTTTGCTGTGGCAGCAAAAGCTGGACGTTTGTCTTTTTTGCTCCAGAGAGTGCCGAAAGTGAAAAAAGGTGCTTTTGAGGATAGAGTCCTCAGGAAAGCAGAGAGGGCCAAATTGTCTGGGGCATTTGAAGGGGTTCCAGGAGGCAGTGAGAACCAGCATCACTTTTCCCCGCTGGCACCTTTGCTGTGGCAGCAAAAGCTGGACGTTTTTCTTTTTTGCTCCAGACAGCGCCAAAAGTGAAAAAAGGTGCTTTTGCGGATAGAGTGCGCAGGAAAGCAGAGAGGGCCAAATTGTCTGGGGCATTTGAAGGGGTTCCAGGAGGCAGTGAGAACCAGCATCACTTTTCCCTGCTGGCACCTTTGCTGTGGCAGCAAAAGCTGGACGTTTGTCTTTTTTGCTCCATAGAGCGCCGAAAGTGAAAAAAGGTGCTTTTGAGGATAGAGTCCTCAGGAAAGCAGAGAGGGCCAAATTGTCTGGGGCATTTGAAGGGGTTCCAGGAGGCAGTGAGAACCAGCATCACTTTTCCCTGCTGGCACCTTTGCTGTGGCAGCAAAAGCTGGACGTTTGTCTTTTTTGCTCCAGAGAGCGCCGAAAGTGAAAAAAGGTGCTTTTGGGGATAGAGTCCTCAGGAAAGCAGAGAGGGCCAAATTGTCTGGGGCATTTGAAGGGGTTCCAGGAGGCAGTGAGAACCAGCATCACTTTTCCCCGCTGGCACTTTTGCTGTGGCAGCAAAAGCTGGACGTTTGTCTTTTTTGCTCCAGACAGCGCCGAAAGTGAAAAAAGGTGCTTTTGAGGATAGAGTCCTCAGGAAAGCAGAGAGGGCCAAATTGTCTGGGGCATTTGAAGGGGTTCCAGGAGGCAGTGAGAACCAGCATCACTTTTCCCCGCTGGCACCTTTGCTGTGGCAGCAAAAGCTGGACATTTGTCTTTTTTGCTCCAGAGAGCGCCGAAAGTGAAAAAAGGTGCTTTTGAGGATAAAGTCCTCAGGAAAGCAGAGAGGGCCAAATTGTCTGGGGCATTTGAAGGGGTTCAAGGAGGCAGTGAGAACCAGCATCACTTTTCCCCGCTGGCACCTTTGCTGTGGCAGCAAAAGCTGGACGTTTGTTTTTTTGCTCCAGACAGCGCCGAAAGTGGAAAAAGGTGCTTTTGAGGATAGAGTCCTCAGGAAAGCAGAGAGGGCCAAATTGTCTGGGGCATTTGAAGGGGTTCCAGGAGGCAGTGAGGACCAGCATCACTTTTCCCCGCTGGCACCTTTGCTGTGGCAGCAAAAGCTGGACGTTTGTCTTTTTTGCTCCAGAGAGCGCCGAAAGTGAAAAAAGGTGCTTTTGAGGATAGAGTCCTCAGGAAAGCAGAGAGGGCCAAATTGTCTGGGGCATTTGAAGGGGTTCCAGGAGGCAGTGAGAACCAGCATCACTTTTCCCCGCTGGCACCTTTGCTGTGGCAGCAAAAGCTGGACGTTTGTCTTTTTTGCTCCAGACAGCGCCGAAAGTGAAAAAAGGTGCTTTTGAGGATAGAGTCCTCAGGAAAGCAGAGAGGGCCAAATTGTCTGGGGCATTTGAAGGGGTTCCAGGAGGCAGTGAGAACCAGCATCACTTTTCCCCGCTGGCACCTTTGCTGTGGCAGCAAAAGCTGGACGTTTGTCTTTTTTGCTCCAGAGAGCGCCGAAAGTGAAAAAAGGTGCTTTTGAGGATAGAGTCCTCAGGAAAGCAGAGAGGGCCAAATTGTCTGGGGCATTTGAAGGGGTTCCAGGAGGCAGTGAGAACCAGCATCACTTTTCCCCGCTGGCACCTTTGCTGTGGCAGCAAAAGCTGGACGTTTTTCTTTTTTGCTCCATACAGCGCCGAAAGTGAAAAAAGGTGCTTTTGCGGATAGAGTGCGCAGGAAAGCAGAGAGGGCCAAATTGTCTGGGGCATTTGAAGGGGTTCCAGGAGGCAGTGAGAACCAGCATCACTTTTCCCTGCTGGCACCTTTGCTGTGGCAGCAAAAGCTGGACGTTTGTCTTTTTTGCTCCATAGAGCGCCGAAAGTGAAAAAAGGTGCTTTTGAGGATAGAGTGCTCAGGAAAGCAGAGAGGGCCAAATTGTCTGGGGCATTTGAAGGGGTTCCAGGAGGCAGTGAGAACCAGCATCACTTTTCCCCGCTGGCACCTTTGCTGTGGCAGCAAAAGCTGGACGTTTGTCTTTTTTGCTCCAGAGAGCGCCGAAAGTGAAAAAAGGTGCTTTTGGGGATAGAGTCCTCAGGAAAGCAGAGAGGGCCAAATTGTCTGGGGCATTTGAAGGGGTTCCAGGAGGCAGTGAGAACCAGCATCACTTTTCCCCGCTGGCACTTTTGCTGTGGCAGCAAAAGCTGGACGTTTGTCTTTTTTGCTCCAGACAGCGCCGAAAGTGAAAAAAGGTGCTTTTGAGGATAGAGTCCTCAGGAAAGCAGAGAGGGCCAAATTGTCTGGGGCATTTGAAGGGGTTCCAGGAGGCAGTGAGAACCAGCATCACTTTTCCCCGCTGGCACCTTTGCTGTGGCAGCAAAAGCTGGACATTTGTCTTTTTTGCTCCAGAGAGCGCCGAAAGTGAAAAAAGGTGCTTTTGAGGATAAAGTCCTCAGGAAAGCAGAGAGGGCCAAATTGTCTGGGGCATTTGAAGGGGTTCCAGGAGCCAGTGAGAACCAGCATCACTTTTCCCCGCTGGCACCTTTGCTGTGGCAGCAAAAGCTGGACGTTTGTTTTTTTGCTCCAGACAGCGCCGAAAGTGGAAAAAGGTGCTTTTGAGGATAGAGTCCTCAGGAAAGCAGAGAGGGCCAAATTGTCTGGGGCATTTCAAGGGGTTCCAGGAGGCAGTGAGAACCAGCATCACTTTTCCCCGCTGGCACCTTTGCTGTGGCAGCAAAAGCTGGACGTTTGTCTTTTTTGCTCCAGACAGCGCCGAAAGTGAAAAAAGGTGCTTTTGAGGATAGAGTCCTCAGGAAAGCAGAGAGGGCCAAATTGTCTGGGGCATTTGAAGGGGTTCCAGGAGGCAGTGAGAACCAGCATCACTTTTCCCCGCTGGCACCTTTGCTGTGGCAGCAAAAGCTGGACGTTTGTCTTTTTTGCTCCAGAGAGCGCCGAAAGTGAAAAAAGGTGCTTTTGAGGATAGAGTCCTCAGGAAAGCAGAGAGGGCCAAATTGTCTGGGGCATTTGAAGGGGTTCCAGGAGGCAGTGAGAACCAGCATCACTTTTCCCCGCTGGCACCTTTGCTGTGGCAGCAAAAGCTGGACGTTTGTCTTTTTTGCTCCAGAGAGCGCCGAAAGTGAAAAAAGGTGCTTTTGAGGATAGAGTCCTCAGGAAAGCAGAGAGGGCCAAATTGTCTGGGGCATTTGAAGGGGTTCCAGGAGGCAGTGAGAACCAGCATCACTTTTCCCCGCTGGCACCTTTGCTGTGGCAGCAAAAGCTGGACGTTTCTCTTTTTTGCTCCAGAGAGCGCCGAAAGTGAAAAAAGGTGCTTTTGAGGATAGAGTCCTCAGGAAAGCAGAGAGGGCCAAATTGTCTGGGGCATTTGAAGGGGTTCCAGGAGGCAGTGAGAACCAGAATCACTTTTCCCCGCTGGCACTTTTGCTGTGGCAGCAAAAGCTGGACGTTTCTCTTTTTTGCTCCAGAGAGCGCCGAAAGTGAAAAAAGGTGCTTTTGAGGATAGAGTGCTCAGGAAAGCAGAGAGGGCCAAATTGTCTGGGGCATTTGAAGGGGTTCCAGGAGGCAGTGAGAACCAGCATCACTATTCCCCGCTGGCACTTTTGCTGTGGCAGCAAAAGCTGGACGTTTGTCTTTTTTGCTCCAGACAGCGCCGAAAGTGAAAAAAGGTGCTTTTGAGGATAGAGTGCTCAGGAAAGCAGAGAGGGCCAAATTGTCTGGGGCATTTGAAGGGGTTCCAGGAGGCAGTGAGAACCAGCATCACTTTTCCCCGCTGGCACCTTTGCTGTGGCAGCAAAAGCTGGACGTTTGTCTTTTTTGCTCCAGAGAGCGCCGAAAGTGAAAAAAGGTGCTTTTGAGGATAGAGTGCTCAGGAAAGCAGAGAGGGCCAAATTGTCTGGGGCATTTGAAGGGGTTCCAGGAGGCAGTGAGAACCAGCATCACTTTTCCCCGCTGGCACTTTTGCTGTGGCAGCAAAAACTGGACGTTTGTCTTTTTTGCTCCAGAGAGCGCCGAAAGTGAAAAAAGGTGCTTTTGAGGATAAAGTCCTCAGGAAAGCAGAGAGGGCCAAATTGTCTGGGGCATTTGAAGGGGTTCAAGGAGGCAGTGAGAACCAGCATCACTTTTCCCCGCTGGCACCTTTGCTGTGGCAGCAAAAGCTGGACGTTTGTCTTTTTTGCTCCAGACAGCGCCGAAAGTGGAAAAAGGTGCTTTTGAGGATAGAGTCCTCAGGAAAGCAGAGAGGGCCCAATTGTCTGGGGCATTTCAAGGGGTTCCAGGAGGCAGTGAGGACCAGCATCACTTTTCCCCGCTGGCACCTTTGCTGTGGCAGCAAAAGCTGGACGTTTGTCTTTTTTGCTCCAGAGAGCGCCGAAAGTGAAAAAAGGTGCTTTTGAGGATAGAGTCCTCAGGAAAGCAGAGAGGGCCAAATTGTCTGGGGCATTTGAAGGGGTTCCAGGAGGCAGTGAGAACCAGCATCACTTTTCCCCGCTGGCACCTTTGCTGTGGCAGCAAAAGCTGGACGTTTGTCTTTTTTGCTCCAGACAGCGCCGAAAGTGAAAAAAGGTGCTTTTGAGGATAGAGTCCTCAGGAAAGCAGAGAGGGCCAAATTGTCTGGGGCATTTGAAGGGGTTCCAGGAGGCAGTGAGAACCAGCATCACTTTTCCCCGCTGGCACTTTTGCTGTGGCAGCAAAAGCTGGACGTTTCTCTTTTTTGCTCCAGAGAGCGCCGAAAGTGAAAAAAGGTGCTTTTGAGGATAGAGTGCTCAGGAAAGCAGAGAGGGCCAAATTGTCTGGGGCATTTGAAGGGGTTCCAGGAGGCAGTGAGAACCAGCATCACTTTTCCCCGCTGGCACCTTTGCTGTGGCAGCAAAAGCTGGACGTTTGTCTTTTTTGCTCCAGAGAGTGCCGAAAGTGAAAAAAGGTGCTTTTGAGGATAGAGTCCTCAGGAAAGCAGAGAGGGCCAAATTGTCTGGGGCATTTGAAGGGGTTCCAGGAGGCAGTGAGAACCAGCATCACTTTTCCCCGCTGGCACCTTTGCTGTGGCAGCAAAAGCTGGACGTTTTTCTTTTTTGCTCCAGACAGCGCCAAAAGTGAAAAAAGGTGCTTTTGCGGATAGAGTGCGCAGGAAAGCAGAGAGGGCCAAATTGTCTGGGGCATTTGAAGGGGTTCCAGGAGGCAGTGAGAACCAGCATCACTTTTCCCTGCTGGCACCTTTGCTGTGGCAGCAAAAGCTGGACGTTTGTCTTTTTTGCTCCATAGAGCGCCGAAAGTGAAAAAAGGTGCTTTTGAGGATAGAGTGCTCAGGAAAGCAGAGAGGGCCAAATTGTCTGGGGCATTTGAAGGGGTTCCAGGAGGCAGTGAGAACCAGCATCACTTTTCCCCGCTGGCACCTTTGCTGTGGCAGCAAAAGCTGGACGTTTGTCTTTTTTGCTCCAGAGAGCGCCGAAAGTGAAAAAAGATGCTTTTGGGGATAGAGTCCTCAGGAAAGCAGAGAGGGCCAAATTGTCTGGGGCATTTGAAGGGGTTCCAGGAGGCAGTGAGAACCAGCATCACTTTTCCCCGCTGGCACTTTTGCTGTGGCAGCAAAAGCTGGACGTTTGTCTTTTTTGCTCCAGACAGCGCCGAAAGTGAAAAAAGGTGCTTTTGAGGATAGAGTGCTCAGGAAAGCAGAGAGGGCCAAATTGTCTGGGGCATTTGAAGGGGTTCCAGGAGGCAGTGAGAACCAGCATCACTTTTCCCCGCTGGCACCTTTGCTGTGGCAGCAAAAGCTGGACGTTTGTCTTTTTTGCTCCAGAGAGCGCCGAAAGTGGAAAAAGCTGCTTTTGAGGATAGAGTCCTCAGGAAAGCAGAGAGGGCCAAATTGTCTGTGGCATTTGAAGGGGTTCCAGGAGGCAGTGAGGACCAGCATCACTTTTCCCCGCTGGCACCTTTGCTGTGGCAGCAAAAGCTGGACATTTGTCTTTTTTGCTCCAGAGAGCGCCGAAAGTGAAAAAAGGTGCTTTTGAGGATAAAGTCCTCAGGAAAGCAGAGAGGGCCAAATTGTCTGGGGCATTTGAAGGGGTTCAAGGAGGCAGTGAGAACCAGCATCACTTTTCCCCGCTGGCACCTTTGCTGTGGCAGCAAAAGCTGGACGTTTGTCTTTTTTGCTCCAGACAGCGCCGAAAGTGGAAAAAGGTGCTTTTGAGGATAGAGTCCTCAGGAAAGCAGAGAGGGCCAAATTGTCTGGGGCATTTGAAGGGGTTCCAGGAGGCAGTGAGAACCAGAATCACTTTTCCCCGCTGGCACTTTTGCTGTGGCAGCAAAAGCTGGACGTTTCTCTTTTTTGCTCCAGAGAGCGCCGAAAGTGAAAAAAGGTGCTTTTGAGGATAGAGTGCTCAGGAAAGCAGAGAGGGCCAAATTGTCTGGGGCATTTGAAGGGGTTCCAGGAGGCAGTGAGAACCAGCATCACTTTTCCCCGCTGGCACTTTTGCTGTGGCAGCAAAAGCTGGACGTTTGTCTTTTTTGCTCCAGACAGCGCCGAAAGTGAAAAAAGGTGCTTTTGAGGATAGAGTGCTCAGGAAAGCAGAGAGGGCCAAATTGTCTGGGGCATTTGAAGGGGTTCCAGGAAGCAGTGAGAACCAGCATCACTTTTCCCCGCTGGCACCTTTGCTGTGGCAGCAAAAGCTGGACGTTTGTCTTTTTTGCTCCAGAGAGCGCCGAAAGTGAAAAAAGGTGTTTTTGAGGATAGAGTGCTCAGGAAAGCAGAGAGGGCCAAATTGTCTGGGACATTTGAAGGGGTTCCAGGAGGCAGTGAGAACCAGCATCACTTTTCCCCGCTGGCACTTTTGCTGTGGCAGCAAAAACTGGACGTTTGTCTTCTTTGCTCCAGAAAGCGCCGAAAGTGAAAAAAGGTGCTTTTGAGGATAAAGTCCTCAGGAAAGCAGAGAGGGCCCAATTGTCTGGGGCATTTGAAGGGGTTCAAGGAGGCAGTGAGAACCAGCATCACTTTTCCCCGCTGGCACCTTTGCTGTGGCAGCAAAAGCTGGACGTTTGTCTTTTTTGCTCCAGACAGCGCCGAAAGTGGAAAAAGGTGCTTTTGAGGATAGAGTCCTCAGGAAAGCAGAGAGGGCCCAATTGTCTGGGGCATTTCAAGGGGTTCCAGGAGGCAGTGAGGACCAGCATCACTTTTCCCCGCTGGCACCTTTGCTGTGGCAGCAAAAGCTGGACGTTTGTCTTTTTTGCTCCAGAGAGCGCCGAAAGTGAAAAAAGGTGCTTTTGAGGATAGAGTCCTCAGGAAAGCAGAGAGGGCCAAATTGTCTGGGGCATTTGAAGGGGTTCCAGGAGGCAGTGAGAACCAGCATCACTTTTCCCCGCTGGCACCTTTGCTGTGGCAGCAAAAGCTGGACGTTTGTCTTTTTTGCTCCAGACAGCGCCGAAAGTGAAAAAAGGTGCTTTTGAGGATAGAGTCCTCAGGAAAGCAGAGAGGGCCAAATTGTCTGGGGCATTTGAAGGGGTTCCAGGAGGCAGTGAGAACCAGCATCACTTTTCCCCGCTGGCACTTTTGCTGTGGCAGCAAAAGCTGGACGTTTCTCTTTTTTGCTCCAGAGAGCGCCGAAAGTGAAAAAAGGTGCTTTTGAGGATATAGTGCTCAGGAAAGCAGAGAGGGCCAAATTGTCTGGGGCATTTGAAGGGGTTCCAGGAGGCAGTGAGAACCAGCATCACTTTTCCCCGCTGGCACCTTTGCTGTGGCAGCAAAAGCTGGACGTTTGTCTTTTTTGCTCCAGAGAGTGCCGAAAGTGAAAAAAGGTGCTTTTGAGGATAGAGTCCTCAGGAAAGCAGAGAGGGCCAAATTGTCTGGGGCATTTGAAGGGGTTCCAGGAGGCAGTGAGAACCAGCATCACTTTTCCCCGCTGGCACCTTTGCTGTGGCAGCAAAAGCTGGACGTTTTTCTTTTTTGCTCCAGACAGCGCCGAAAGTGAAAAAAGGTGCTTTTGCGGATAGAGTGCGCAGGAAAGCAGAGAGGGCCAAATTGTCTGGGGCATTTGAAGGGGTTCCAGGAGGCAGTGAGAACCAGCATCACTTTTCCCTGCTGGCACCTTTGCTGTGGCAGCAAAAGCTGGACGTTTGTCTTTTTTGCTCCATAGAGCGCAGAAAGTGAAAAAAGGTGCTTTTGAGGATAGAGTGCTCAGGAAAGCAGAGAGGGCCAAATTGTCTGGGGCATTTGAAGGGGTTCCAGGAGGCAGTGAGAACCAGCATCACTTTTCCCCGCTGGCACCTTTGCTGTGGCAGCAAAAGCTGGACGTTTGTCTTTTTTGCTCCAGAGAGCGCCGAAAGTGAAAAAAGGTGCTTTTGGGGATAGAGTCCTCAGGAAAGCAGAGAGGGCCAAATTGTCTGGGGCATTTGAAGGGGTTCCAGGAGGCAGTGAGAACCAGCATCACTTTTCCCCGCTGGCACTTTTGCTGTGGCAGCAAAAGCTGGACGTTTGTCTTTTTTGCTCCAGACAGCGCCGAAAGTGAAAAAAGGTGCTTTTGAGGATAGAGTGCTCAGGAAAGCAGAGAGGGCCAAATTGTCTGGGGCATTTGAAGGGGTTCCAGGAGGCAGTGAGAACCAGCATCACTTTTCCCCGCTGGCACCTTTGCTGTGGCAGCAAAAGCTGGACGTTTGTCTTTTTTGCTCCAGAGAGCGCCGAAAGTGGAAAAAGCTGCTTTTGAGGATAGAGTCCTCAGGAAAGCAGAGAGGGCCAAATTGTCTGTGGCATTTGAAGGGGTTCCAGGAGGCAGTGAGGACCAGCATCACTTTTCCCCGCTGGCACCTTTGCTGTGGCAGCAAAAGCTGGACATTTGTCTTTTTTGCTCCAGAGAGCGCCGAAAGTGAAAAAAGGTGCTTTTGAGGATAAAGTCCTCAGGAAAGCAGAGAGGGCCAAATTGTCTGGGGCATTTGAAGGGGTTCAAGGAGGCAGTGAGAACCAGCATCACTTTTCCCCGCTGGCACCTTTGCTGTGGCAGCAAAAGCTGGACGTTTGTTTTTTTGTTCCAGACAGCGCCGAAAGTGGAAAAAGGTGCTTTTGAGGATAGAGTCCTCAGGAAAGCAGAGAGGGCCAAATTGTCTGGGGCATTTGAAGGGGTTCCAGGAGGCAGTGAGGACCAGCATCACTTTTCCCCGCTGGCACCTTTGCTGTGGCAGCAAAAGCTGGACGTTTGTCTTTTTTGCTCCAGAGAGCGCCGAAAGTGAAAAAAGGTGCTTTTGAGGATAGAGTCCTCAGGAAAGCAGAGAGGGCCAAATTGTCTGGGGCATTTGAAGGGGTTCCAGGAGGCAGTGAGAACCAGCATCACTTTTCCCCGCTGGCACCTTTGCTCTGGCAGCAAAAGCTGGACGTTTGTCTTTTTTGCTCCAGACAGCGCCGAAAGTGAAAAAAGGTGCTTTTGAGGATAGAGTCCTCAGGAAAGCAGAGAGGGTCAAATTGTCTGGGGCATTTGAAGGGGTTCCAGGAGGCAGTGAGAACCAGCATCACTTTTCCCCGCTGGCACTTTTGCTGTGGCAGCAAAAGCTGGACGTTTCTCTTTTTTGCTCCAGAGAGCGCCGAAAGTGAAAAAAGGTGCTTTTGAGGATAGAGTGCTCAGGAAAGCAGAGAGGGCCAAATTGTCTGGGGCATTTGAAGGGGTTCCAGGAGGCAGTGAGAACCAGCATCACTTTTGCCCGCTGGCACCTTTGCTGTGGCAGCAAAAGCTGGACGTTTGTCTTTTTTGCTCCAGAGAGTGCCGAAAGTGAAAAAAGGTGCTTTTGAGGATAGAGTCCTCAGGAAAGCAGAGAGGGCCAAATTGTCTGGGGCATTTGAAGGGGTTCCAGGAGGCAGTGAGAACCAGCATCACTTTTCCCCGCTGGCACCTTTGCTGTGGCAGCAAAAGCTGGACGTTTGTCTTTTTTGCTCCAGACAGCGCCGAAAGTGAAAAAAGGTGCTTTTGCGGATAGAGTGCGCAGGAAAGCAGAGAGGGCCAAATTGTCTGGGGCATTTGAAGGGGTTCCAGGAGGCAGTGAGAACCAGCATCACTTTTCCCTGCTGGCACCTTTGCTGTGGCAGCAAAAGCTGGACGTTTGTCTTTTTTGCTCCAGAGAGCGCCGAAAGTGAAAAAAGGTGCTTTTGAGGATAGAGTCCTCAGGAAAGCAGAGAGGGCCAAATTGTCTGGGGCATTTGAAGGGGTTCCAGGAGGCAGTGAGAACCAGCATCACTTTTCTCCGCTGGCACCTTTGCTGTGGCAGCAAAAGCTGGACGTTTGTCTTTTTTGCTCCAGAGAGCGCCGAAAGTGAAAAAAGGTGCTTTTGGGGATAGAGTCCTCAGGAAAGCAGAGAGGGCCAAATTGTCTGGGGCATTTGAAGGGGTTCCAGGAGGCAGTGAGAACCAGCATCACTTTTCCCCGCTGGCACCTTTGCTCTGGCAGCAAAAGCTGGACGTTTGTCTTTTTTGCTCCAGACAGCGCCGAAAGTGAAAAAAGGTGCTTTTGAGGATAGAGTCCTCAGGAAAGCAGAGAGGGTCAAATTGTCTGGGGCATTTGCAGGGGTTCCAGGAGGCAGTGAGAACCAGCATCACTTTTCCCCGCTGGCACTTTTGCTGTGGCAGCAAAAGCTGGACGTTTCTCTTTTTTGCTCCAGAGAGCGCCGAAAGTGAAAAAAGGTGCTTTTGAGGATAGAGTCCTCAGGAAAGCAGAGAGGGCCAAATTGTCTGGGGCATTTGAAGGGGTTCCAGGAGGCAGTGAGAACCAGCATCACTTTTGCCCGCTGGCACCTTTGCTGTGGCAGCAAAAGCTGGACATTTGTCTTTTTTGCTCCAGAGAGTGCCGAAAGTGAAAAAAGGTGCTTTTGAGGATAGAGTCCTCAGGAAAGCAGAGAGGGCCAAATTGTCTGGGGCATTTGAAGGGGTTCCAGGAGGCAGTGAGAACCAGCATCACTTTTCCCCGCTGGCACCTTTGCTGTGGCAGCAAAAGCTGGACGTTTGTCTTTTTTGCTCCAGACAGCGCCGAAAGTGAAAAAAGGTGCTTTTGCGGATAGAGTGCGCAGGAAAGCAGAGAGGGCCAAATTGTCTGGGGCATTTGAAGGGGTTCCAGGAGGCAGTGAGAACCAGCATCACTTTTCCCTGCTGGCACCTTTGCTGTGGCAGCAAAAGCTGGACGTTTGTCTTTTTTGCTCCAGAGAGCGCCGAAAGTGAAAAAAGGTGCTTTTGAGGATAGAGTCCTCAGGAAAGCAGAGAGGGCCAAATTGTCTGGGGCATTTGAAGGGGTTCCAGGAGGCAGTGAGAACCAGCATCACTTTTCTCCGCTGGCACCTTTGCTGTGGCAGCAAAAGCTGGACGTTTGTCTTTTTTGCTCCAGAGAGCGCCGAAAGTGAAAAAAGGTGCTTTTGGGGATAGAGTCCTCAGGAAAGCAGAGAGGGCCAAATTGTCTGGGGCATTTGAAGGGGTTCCAGGAGGCAGTGAGAACCAGCATCACTTTTCCCTGCTGGCACTTTTGCTGTGGCAGCAAAAGCTGGACGTTTGTCTTTTTTGCTCCAGACAGCGCCGAAAGTGAAAAAAGGTGCTTTTGAGGATAGAGTGCTCAGGAAAGCAGAGAGGGCCAAATTGTCTGGGGCATTTGAAGGGGTTCCAGGAGGCAGTGAGAACCAGCATCACATTTCCCCGCTGGCACCTTTGCTGTGGCAGCAAAAGCTGGACGTTTGTCTTTTTTGCTCCAGAGAGCGCCGAAAGTGGAAAAAGGTGCTTTTGAGGATAGAGTCCTCAGGAAAGCAGA
The DNA here is from genome assembly GCF_965231255.1 of Vanellus vanellus. Classification (NCBI taxonomy): domain Eukaryota; kingdom Metazoa; phylum Chordata; class Aves; order Charadriiformes; family Charadriidae; genus Vanellus; species Vanellus vanellus. The sequence continues at coordinate 71,262 of NW_028128443.1, forward strand.
GAGGGCCAAATTGTCTGTGGCATTTGAAGGGGTTCCAGGAGGCAGTGAGGACCAGCATCACTTTTCCCCGCTGGCACCTTTGCTGTGGCAGCAAAAGCTGGACATTTGTCTTTTTTGCTCCAGAGAGCGCCGAAAGTGAAAAAAGGTGCTTTTGAGGATAGAGTCCTCAGGAAAGCAGAGAGGGCCAAATTGTCTGGGACATTTGAAGGGGTTCCAGGAGGCAGTGAGAACCAGCATCACTTTTCCCCGCTGGCACTTTTGCTGTGGCAGCAAAAGCTGGACGTTTGTCTTCTTTGCTCCAGACAGCGCCGAAAGTGAAAAAAGGTGCTTTTGAGGATAAAGTCCTCAGGAAAGCAGAGAGGGCCAAATTGTCTGGGGCATTTGAAGGGGTTCAAGGAGGCAGTGAGAACCAGCATCACTTTTCCCCGCTGGCACCTTTGCTGTGGCAGCAAAAGCTGGACGTTTGTCTTTTTTGCTCCAGAGAGCGCCGAAAGTGAAAAAAGGTGCTTTTGCGGATAGAGTGCGCAGGAAAGCAGAGAGGGCCAAATTGTCTGGGGCATTTGAAGGGGTTCCAGGAGGCAGTGAGAACCAGCATCACTTTTCCCTGCTGGCACCTTTGCTGTGGCAGCAAAAGCTGGACGTTTGTCTTTTTTGCTCCAGAGAGCGCCGAAAGTGAAAAAAGGTGCTTTTGAGGATAGAGTCCTCAGGAAAGCAGAGAGGGCCAAATTGTCTGGGGCATTTGAAGGGGTTCCAGGAGGCAGTGAGAACCAGCATCACTTTTCCCCACTGGCACTTTTGCTGTGGCAGCAAAAGCTGGACGTTTGTCTTCTTTGCTACAGAGAGCGCCGAAAGTGAAAAAAGGTGCTTTTGAGGATAGAGTCCTCAGGAAAGCAGAGAGGGCCAAATTGTCTGGGGCATTTGAAGGGGTTCCAGGAGGCAGTGAGGACCAGCATCACTTTTCCCCACTGGCACCTTTGCTGTGGCAGCAAAAGCTGGACGTTTGTCTTTTTTGCTCCAGAGTGCGCCGAAAGTGAAAAAAGGTGCTTTTGAGGATAGAGTCCTCAGGAAAGCAGAGAGGGCCCAATTGTCTGGGGCATTTGAAGGGGTTCCAGGAGGCAGTGAGAACCAGCATCACTTTTCCCCGCTGGCACCTTTGCTGTGGCAGCAAAAGCTGGACGTTTGTCTTTTTTGCTCCAGACAGCGACGAAAGTGAAAAAAGGTGCTTTTGCGGATAGAGTGCGCAGGAAAGCAGAGAGGGCCAAATTGTCTGGGGCATTTGAAGGGGTTCCAGGAGGCAGTGAGAACCAGCATCACTTTTCCCTTCTGGCACCTTTGCTGTGGCAGCAAAAGCTGGACGTTTGTCTTTTTTGCTCCAGAGAGCGCCGAAAGTGAAAAAAAGGTGCTTTTGAGGATAAAGTCCTCAGGAAAGCAGAGAGGGCCACATTGTCTGGGGCATTTGAAGGGGTTCCAGGAGGCAGTGAGAACCAGCATCACTTTTCCCCGCTGGCACCTTTGCTGTGGCAGCAAAAGCTGGACGTTTGTCTTTTTTGCTCCAGAGAGCGCCGAAAGTGAAAAAAGGTGCTTTTGAGGATAGAGTCCTCAGGAAAGCAGAGAGGGCCAAATTGTCTGGGGCATTTGAAGGGGTTCCAGGAGGCAGTGAGGACCAGCATCACTTTTCCCCACTGGCACCTTTGCTGTGGCAGCAAAAGCTGGACGTTTGTCTTTTTTGCTCCAGAGAGCGCCGAAAGTGAAAAAAGGTGCTTTTGAAGATAGAGTCCTCAGGAAAGCAGAGAGGGCCAAATTGTCTGGGGCATTTGAAGGGGTTCCAGGAGGCAGTGAGGACCAGCATCACTTTTCCCCGCTGGCACCTTTGCTGTGGCAGCAAAAGCTGGACATTTGTCTTTTTTGCTCCAGACAGCGCCGAAAGTGAAAAAAGGTGCTTTTGGGGATAGAGTCCTCAGGAAAGCAGAGAGGGCCAAATTGTCTGGGGCATTTGAAGGGGTTCCAGGAGGCAGTGAGAACCAGCATCACTTTTCCCCGCTGGCACCTTTGCTGTGGCAGCAAAAGCTGGACGTTTGTCTTTTTTGCTCCAGACAGCGCCGAAAGTGAAAAAAGGTGCTTTTGAGGATAGAGTCCTCAGGAAAGCAGAGAGGGTCAAATTGTCTGGGGCATTTGAAGGGGTTCCAGGAGGCAGTGAGAACCAGCATCACTTTTCCCCGCTGGCACTTTTGCTGTGGCAGCAAAAGCTGGACGTTTCTCTTTTTTGATCCAGAGAGCACCGAAAGTGAAAAAAGGTGCTTTTGAGGATAGAGTCCTCAGGAAAGCAGAGAGGGCCAAATTGTCTGGGGCATTTGAAGGGGTTCCAGGAGGCAGTGAGAACCAGCATCACTTTTCCCCGCTGGCACCTTTGCTGTGGCAGCAAAAGCTGGACGTTTGTCTTTTTTGCTCCAGAGAGTGCCGAAAGTGAAAAAAGGTGCTTTTGAGGATAGAGTCCTCAGGAAAGCAGAGAGGGCCAAATTGTCTGGGGCATTTGAAGGGGTTCAAGGAGGCAGTGAGAACCAGCATCACTTTTCCCCGCTGGCACCTTTGCTGTGGCAGCAAAAGCTGGACGTTTTTCTTTTTTGCTCCAGACAGCGCCGAAAGTGAAAAAAGGTGCTTTTGCGGATAGAGTGCGCAGGAAAGCAGAGAGGGCCAAATTGTCTGGGGCATTTGAAGGGGTTCCAGGAGGCAGTGAGAACCAGCATCACTTTTCCCTGCTGGCACCTTTGCTGTGGCAGCAAAAGCTGGACGTTTGTCTTTTTTGCTCCAGAGAGCGCCGAAAGTGAAAAAAGGTGCTTTTGAGGATAGAGTCCTCAGGAAAGCAGACAGGGCCAAATTGTCTGGGGCATTTGAAGGGGTTCCAGGAGGCAGTGAGAACCAGCATCACTTTTCCCCACTGGCACTTTTGCTGTGGCAGCAAAAGCTGGACGTTTGTCTTCTTTGCTCCAGAGAGCGCCGAAAGTGAAAAAAGGTGCTTTTGAGGATAGAGTCCTCAGGAAAGCAGAGAGGGCCAAATTGTCTGGGGCATTTGAAGGGGTTCCAGGAGGCAGTGAGGACCAGCATCACTTTTCCCCACTGGCACCTTTGCTGTGGCAGCAAAAGCTGGACGTTTGTCTTTTTTGCTCCAAAGAGCGCCGAAAGTGAAAAAAGGTGCTTTTGAGGATAGAGTCCTCAGGAAAGCAGAGAGGGCCCAATTGTCTGGGGCATTTGAAGGGGTTCCAGGAGGCAGTGAGAACCAGCATCACTTTTCCCCGCTGGCACCTTTGCTGTGGCAGCAAAAGCTGGACGTTTTTCTTTTTTGCTCCAGGCAGCGCCGAAAGTGAAAAAAGGTGCTTTTGCGGATAGAGTGCGCAGGAAAGCAGAGAGGGCCAAATTGTCTGGGGCATTTGAAGGGGTTCCAGGAGGCAGTGAGAACCAGCATCACTTTTCCCTGCTGGCACCTTTGCTGTGGCAGCAAAAGCTGGACGTTTGTCTTTTTTGCTCCAGACAGCGCCGAAAGTGAAAAAAGGTGCTTTTGAGGATAAAGTCCTCAGGAAAGCAGAGAGGGCCAAATTGTCTGGGGCATTTGAAGGGGTTCCAGGAGGCAGTGAGAACCAGCATCACTTTTCCCCACTGGCACTTTTGCTGTGGCAGCAAAAGCTGGACGTTTGTCTTTTTTGCTCCAGAGAGCGCCGAAAGTGAAAAAAGGTGCTTTTGAGGATAGAGTCCTCAGGAAAGCAGAGAGGGCCAAATTGTCTGGGGCATTTGAAGGGGTTCCAGGAGGCAGTGAGGACCAGCATCACTTTTCCCCACTGGCACCTTTGCTGTGGCAGCAAAAGCTGGACGTTTGTCTTTTTTGCTCCAGAGAGCGCCGAAAGTGAAAAAAGGTGCTTTTGAAGACAGAGTCCTCAGGAAAGCAGAGAGGGCCAAATTGTCTTGTGCATTTGAAGGGGTTCCAGGAGGCAGTGAGAACCAGCATCACTTTTCCCCGCTGGCATCTTTGCTCTGGCAGCAAAAGCTGGACGTTTTTCTTTTTTGCTCCAGAGAGCGCCGAAAGTGAAAAAAGGTGCTTTTGAGGATAAAGTCCTCAGGAAAGCAGAGAAGGCCAAATTGTCTGGGGCATTTGAAGGGGTTACAGGAGGCAGTGAGAACCAGCATCACATTTCCCCGCTGGCACCTTTGCTGTGGCAGCAAAAGCTGGACGTTTGTCTTTTTTGCTCCAGACAGCGCCGAAAGTGAAAAAAGGTGCTTTTGAGGATAGAGTCCTCAGGAAAGCAGAGAGGGCCAAATTGTCTGGGGCATTTGAAGGGGTTCCAGGAGGCAGTGAGGACCAGCATCACTTTTCCCCGCTGGCACCTTTGCTGTGGCAGCAAAAGCTGGACGTTTGTCTTTTTTGCTCCAGAGAGCGCCGAAAGTGAAAAAAGGTGCTTTTGCGGATAGAGTGCGCAGGAAAGCAGAGAGGGCCAAATTGTCTGGGGCATTTGAAGGGGTTCCAGGAGGCAGTGAGGACCAGCATCACTTTTCCCCGCTGGCACCTTTGCTGTGGCAGCAAAAGCTGGACGTTTGTCTTTTTTGCTCCAGACAGCGCCGAAAGTGAAAAAAGGTGCTTTTGAGGATAGAGTCCTCAGGAAAGCAGAGAGGGCCAAATTCTCTGCGGCATTTGAAGGGGTTCCAGGAGGCAGTGAGGACCAGCATCACTTTTCCCCGCTGGCACCTTTGCTGTGGCAGCAAAAGCTGGACGTTTGTCTTTTTTGCTCCAGAGAGCGCCGAAAGTGAAAAAAGATGCTTTTGAGGATAGAGTCCTCAGGAAAGCAGAGAGGGCCAAATTGTCTGGGGCATTTGAAGGGGTTCCAGGAGGCAGTTAGAACCAGCATCACTTTTCCCCACTGGCACTTTTGCTGTGGCAGCAAAAGCTGGACGTTTGTCTTCTTTGCTCCAGAGAGCGCCGAAAGTGAAAAAAGGTGCTTTTGAGGATAGAGTCCTCAGGAAAGCAGAGAGGGCCAAATTGTCTGGGGCATTTGAAGGGGTTCCAGGAGGCAGTGAGAACCAGCATCACTTTTCCCTTCTGGCACCTTTGCTGTGGCAGCAAAAGCTGGACGTTTGTCTTTTTTGCTCCAGACAGCGCCGAAAGTGAAAAAAGGTGCTTTTGAGGATAGAGTCCTCAGGAAAGCAGAGAGGGCCAAATTGTCTGGGGCATTTGAAGGGGTTCCAGGAGGCAGTGAGAACCAGCATCACTTTTCCCCACTGGCACTTTTGCTGTGGCAGCAAAAGCTGGACGTTTGTCTTTTTTGCTCCAGAGAGCGCCGAAAGTGAAAAAAGTTGCTTTTGAGGATAGAGTCCTCAGGAAAGCAGAGAGGGCCAAATTGTCTGGGGCATTTGAAGGGGTTCCAGGAGGCAGTGAGGACCAGCATCACTTTTCCCCACTGGCACCTTTGCTGTGGCAGCCAAAGCTGGACGTTTGTCTTTTTTGCTCCAGAGAGCGCCGAAAGTGAAAAAAGGTGCTTTTGAAGATAGAGTCCTCAGGAAAGCAGAGAGGGCCAAATTGTCTGGGGCATTTGAAGGGGTTCCAGGAGGCAGTGAGGACCAGCATCACTTTTCCCCGCTGGCATCTTTGCTCTGGCAGCAAAAGCTGGACGTTTGTCTTTTTTGCTCCAGAGAGCGCCGAAAGTGAAAAAAGCTGCTTTTGAGGATAAAGTCCTCAGGAAAGCAGAGAGGGCCAAATTGTTTGGGGCATTTGAAGGGGTTACAGGAGGCAGTGAGAACCAGCATCACATTTCCCCGCTGGCACCTTTGCTGTGGCAGCAAAAGCTGGACGTTTGTCTTTTTTGCTCCAGAGAGCGCCGAAATTGAAAAAAGGTGCTTTTGAGGATAGAGTCCTCAGGAAAGCAGAGAGGGCCAAATTGTCTGGGGCATTTGAAGGGGTTCCAGGAGGCAGTGAGGACCAGCATCACTTTTCCCCGCTGGCACCTTTGCTGTGACAGCAAAAGCTGGACGTTTGTCTTTTTTGCTCCAGACAGCGCCGAAAGTGAAAAAAGGTGCTTTTGCGGATAGAGTGCGCAGGAAAGCAGAGAGGGCCAAATTGTCTGGGGCATTTGAAGGGGTTCCAGGAGGCAGTGAGGACCAGCATCACTTTTCCCCGCTGGCACCTTTGCTGTGGCAGCAAAAGCTGGACGTTTGTCTTTTTTGCTCCAGACAGCGCCGAAAGTGAAAAAAGGTGCTTTTGAGGATAGAGTCCTCAGGAAAGCAGAGAGGGCCAAATTGTCTAGGGCATTTGAAGGGGTTCCAGGAGGCAGTGAGGACCAGCATCACTTTTCCCTGCTGGCACCTTTGCTGTGGCAGCAAAAGCTGGACGTTTGTCTTTTTTGCTCCAGAGAGCGCCGAAAGTGAAAAAAGGTGCTTTTGCGGATAGAGTGCGCAGGAAAGCAGAGAGGGCCAAATTGTCTGGGTCATTTGAAGGGGTTCCAGGAGGCAGTGAGAACCAGCATCACTTTTCCCCGCTGGCACCTTTGCTGTGGCAGCAAAAGCTGGACGTTTGTCTTTTTTGCTCCAGAGAGCGCCGAAAGTGAAAAAAGGTGCTTTTGCGGATAGAGTGCGCAGGAAAGCAGAGAGGGCCAAATTGTCTGGGGCATTTGAAGGGGTTCCAGGAGGCAGTGAGAACCAGCATCACTTTTCCCCACTGGCACCTTTGCTGTGGCAGCAAAAGCTGGACGTTTGTCTTTTTTGCTCCAGAGAGCGCCGAAAGTGAAAAAAGGTGCTTTTGAGGATAGAGTCCTCAGGAAAGCAGAGAGGGCCAAATTGTCTGGGGCATTTGAAGGGGTTCCAGGAGGCAGTGAGAACCAGCATCACTTTTCCCCGCTGGCACCTTTGCTGTGGCAGCAAAAGCTGGACGTTTGTCTTTTTTGCTCCAGAGAGCGCCGAAAGTAAAAAAGGGTGCTTTTGAGGATAAAGTCCTCAGGAAAGCAGAGAGGGCCAAATTGTTTGGGGCATTTGAAGGGGTTCAAGGAGGCAGTGAGGACCAGCATCACTTTTCCCCGCTGGCACCTTTGCTGTGGCAGCAAAAGCTGGACGTTTGTCTTTTTTGCTCCAGAGAGCGCCGAAAGTGAAAAAAGGTGCTTTTGCGGATAGAGTGCGCAGGAAAGCAGAGAGGGCCAAATTGTCTGGGGCATTTGAAGGGGTTCCAGGAGGCAGTGAGAACCAGCATCACTTTTCCCCGCTGGCACCTTTGCTGTGGCAGCAAAAGCTGGACGTTTGTCTTTTTTGCTCCAGACAGCGCCGAAAGTGAAAAAAGGTGCTTTTGAGGATAGAGTCCTCAGGAAAGCAGAGAGGGCAAAATTGTCTGGGGCATTTGAAGGGGTTCCAGGAGGCAGTCAGAACCAGCATCACTTTTCCCCGCTGGCACCTTTGCTGTGGCAGCAAAAGCTGGACGTTTGTCTTTTTTGCTCCAGAGAGCGCCGAAAGTGAAAAAAGGTGCTTTTGAGGATAGAGTCCTCAGGAAAGCAGAGAGGGCCAAATTGTATGGGGCATTTGAAGGGGTTCCAGGAGGCAGTGAGGACCAGCATCACTTTTCCCCGCTGGCACCTTTGCTGTGGCAGCAAAAGCTGGACGTTTGTCTTTTTTGCTCCAGAGAGCGCCGAAAGTGAAAAAAGGTGCTTTTGAGGATAGAGTCCTCAGGAAAGCAGAGAGGGCCAAATTGTCTGGGGCATTTGAAGGGGTTCCAGGAGGCAGTGAGGACCAGCATCACTTTTCCCCGCTGGCACCTTTGCTCTGGCAGCAAAAGCTGGACGTTTGTCTTTTTTGCTCCAGAGAGTGCCGAAAGTGAAAAAAGGTGCTTTTGAGGATAGAGTCCTCAGGAAAGCAGAGAGGGCCAAATTGTATGGGGCATTTGAAGGGGTTCCAGGAGGCAGTGAGGACCAGCATCACTTTTCCCCGCTGGCACCTTTGCTGTGGTAGCAAAAGCTGGACGTTTGTCTTTTTTGCTCCAGACAGCGCCGAAAGTGAAAAAAGATGCTTTTGAGGATAGAGTGCTCAGGAAAGCAGAGAGGGCCAAATTGTCTGGGGCATTTGAAGGGGTTCCAGGAGGCAGTGAGGACCAGCATCACTTTTCCCCGCTGGCACCTTTGCTGTGGAAGCAAAGGCTGGACGTTTGTCTTTTTTGCTCCAGAGAGCGCCGAAAGTGAAAAAAGGTGCTTTTGAGGATAGAGTCCTCAGGAAAGAAGAGAGGGCCAAATTGTCTGGGGCATTTGAAGGGGTTCCAGGAGGCAGTGAGGACCAGCATCACTTTTCCCCGCTGGCACCTTTGCTGTGGCAGCAAAAGCTGGACGTTTGTCTTTTTTGCTCCAGAGAGCGCCGAAAGTGAAAAAAGGTGCTTTTGCGGATAGAGTGCGCAGGAAAGCAGAGAGGGCCAAATTGTCTGGGGCATTTGAAGGGGTTCCAGGAGGCAGTGAGAACCAGCATCACTTTTCCCCGCTGGCACCTTTGCTGTGGCAGCAAAAGCTGGACGTTTGTCTTTTTTGCTCCAGAGAGCGCCGAAAGTGAAAAAAGGTGCTTTTGAGGATAGAGTCCTCAGGAAAGCAGAGAGGGCCAAATTGTCTGGGGCATTTGAAGGGGTTCCAGGAGGCAGTGAGGACCAGCATCACTTTTCCCCGCTGGCACCTTTGCTGTGGCAGCAAAAGCTGGACGTTTCTCTTTTTTGCTCCAGAGAGCGCCGAAAGTGAAAAAAGGTGCTTTTGAGGATAGAGTCCTCAGGAAAGCAGAGAGGGCCAAATTGTCTGGGGCATTTGAAGGGGTTCCAGGAGGCAGTGAGGACCAGCATCACTTTTCCCCGCTGGCACCTTTGCTGTGGTAGCAAAAGCTGGACGTTTGTCTTTTTTGCTCCAGACAGCGCCGAAAGTGAAAAAAGATGCTTTTGAGGATAGAGTGCTCAGGAAAGCAGAGAGGGCCAAATTGTCTGGGGCATTTGAAGGGGTTCCAGGAGGCAGTGAGGACCAGCATCACTTTTCCCCGCTGGCACCTTTGCTGTGGAAGCAAAGGCTGGACGTTTGTCTTTTTTGCTCCAGAGAGCGCCGAAAGTGAAAAAAGGTGCTTTTGAGGATAGAGTCCTCAGGAAAGCAGAGAGGGCCAAATTGTCTGGGGCATTTGAAGGGGTTCCAGGAGGCAGTGAGGACCAGCATCACTTTTCCCCGCTGGCACCTTTGCTGTGGCAGCAAAAGCTGGACGTTTGTCTTTTTTGCTCCAGAGAGCGCCGAAAGTGAAAAAAGGTGCTTTTGCGGATAGAGTGCGCAGGAAAGCAGAGAGGGCCAAATTGTCTGGGGCATTTGAAGGGGTTCCAGGAGGCAGTGAGAACCAGCATCACTTTTCCCCGCTGGCACCTTTGCTGTGGCAGCAAAAGCTGGACGTTTGTCTTTTTTGCTCCAGACAGCGCCGAAAGTGAAAAAAGGTGCTTTTGAGGATAGAGTCCTCAGGAAAGCAGAGAGGGCCAAATTGTCTGGGTCATTTGAAGGGGTTCCAGGAGGCAGTGAGAACCAGCATCACTTTTCCCCGCTGGCACCTTTGCTGTGGCAGCAAAAGCTGGACGTTTGTCTTTTTTGCTCCAGAGAGCGCCGAAAGTAAAAAAGGGTGCTTTTGAGGATAAAGTCCTCAGGAAAGCAGAGAGTTCCAAATTGTTTGGGGCATTTGAAGGGGTTACAGGAGGCAGTGAGAACCAGCATCACTTTTCCCCGCTGGCACCTTTGCTGTGGCAGCAAAAGCTGGACGTTTGTCTTTTTTGCTCCAGACAGCGCCGAAAGTGAAAAAAGCTGCTTTTGAGGATAGAGTCCTCAGGAAAGCAGAGAGGGCCAAATTGTCTGGGGCATTTGAAGGGGTTCAAGGAGGCAGTGAGGACCAGCATCACTTTTCCCCGCTGGCACCTTTGCTGTGGCAGCAAAAGCTGGACGTTTGTCTTTTTTGCTCCAGAGAGCGCCGAAAGTGAAAAAAGGTGCTTTTGCGGATAGAGTGCGCAGGAAAGCAGAGAGGGCCAAATTGTCTGGGGCATTTGAAGGGGTTCCAGGAGGCAGTGAGAACCAGCATCACTTTTCCCCGCTGGCACCTTTGCTGTGGCAGCAAAAGCTGGACGTTTGTCTTTTTTGCTCCAGACAGCGCCGAAAGTGAAAAAAGGTGCTTTTGAGGATAGAGTCCTCAGGAAAGCAGAGAGGGCAAAATTGTCTGGGGCATTTGAAGGGGTTCCAGGAGGCAGTGAGAACCAGCATCACTTTTCCCCGCTGGCACCTTTGCTGTGGCAGCAAAAGCTGGACGTTTGTCTTTTTTGCTCCAGAGAGCGCCGAAAGTGAAAAAAGGTGCTTTTGAGGATAGAGTCCTCAGGAAAGCAGAGAGGGCCAAATTGTATGGGGCATTTGAAGGGGTTCCAGGAGGCAGTGAGGACCAGCATCACTTTTCCCCGCTGGCACCTTTGCTGTGGCAGCAAAAGCTGGACGTTTGTCTTTTTTGCTCCAGAGAGCGCCGAAAGTGAAAAAAGGTGCTTTTGAGGATAGAGTCCTCAGGAAAGCAGAGAGGGCCAAATTGTCTGGGGCATTTGAAGGGGTTCCAGGAGGCAGTGAGGACCAGCATCACTTTTCCCCGCTGGCACCTTTGCTCTGGCAGCAAAAGCTGGACGTTTGTCTTTTTTGCTCCAGAGAGCGCCGAAAGTGAAAAAAGGTGCTTTTGAGGATAGAGTCCTCAGGAAAGCAGAGAGGGCCAAATTGTATGGGGCATTTGAAGGGGTTCCAGGAGGCAGTGAGGACCAGCATCACTTTTCCCCGCTGGCACCTTTGCTGTGGTAGCAAAAGCTGGACGTTTGTCTTTTTTGCTCCAGACAGCGCCGAAAGTGAAAAAAGATGCTTTTGAGGATAGAGTGCTCAGGAAAGCAGAGAGGGCCAAATTGTCTGGGGCATTTGAAGGGGTTCCAGGAGGCAGTGAGGACCAGCATCACTTTATCCCGCTGGCACCTTTGCTGTGGAAGCAAAGGCTGGACGTTTGTCTTTTTTGCTCCAGAGAGCGCCGAAAGTGAAAAAAGGTGCTTTTGAGGATAGAGTCCTCAGGAAAGCAGAGAGGGCCAAATTGTCTGGGGCATTTGAAGGGGTTCAAGGAGGCAGTGAGGACCAGCATCACTTTTCCCCGCTGGCACCTTTGCTGTGGCAGCAAAAGCTGGACGTTTGTCTTTTTTGCTCCAGAGAGCGCCGAAAGTGAAAAAAGGTGCTTTTGCGGATAGAGTGCGCAGGAAAGCAGAGAGGGCCAAATTGTCTGGGGCATTTGAAGGGGTTCCAGGAGGCAGTGAGAACCAGCATCACTTTTCCCCGCTGGCACCTTTGCTGTGGCAGCAAAAGCTGGACGTTTGTCTTTTTTGCTCCAGACAGCGCCGAAAGTGAAAAAAGGTGCTTTTGAGGATAGAGTCCTCAGGAAAGCAGAGAGGGCCAAATTGTCTGGGGCATTTGAAGGGGTTCCAGGAGGCAGTGAGAACCAGCATCACTTTTCCCCGCTGGCACCTTTGCTGTGGCAGCAAAAGCTGGACGTTTGTCTTTTTTGCTCCAGAGAGCGCCGAAAGTGAAAAAAGGTGCTTTTGAGGATAGAGTCCTCAGGAAAGCAGAGAGGGCCAAATTGTCTGGGGCATTTGAAGGGGTTCCAGGAGGCAGTGAGGACCAGCATCACTTTTCCCCGCTGGCACCTTTGCTGTGGCAGCAAAAGCTGGACGTTTGTCTTTTTTGCTCCAAAGAGCGCTGAAAGTAAAAAAAGGTGCTTTTGAGGATAGAGTCCTCAGGAAAGCAGAGAGGGCCAAATTGTCTGGGGCATTTGAAGGGGTTCCAGGAGGCAGTGAGGACCAGCATCACTTTTCCCCGCTGGCACCTTTGCTGTGGCAGCAAAAGCTGGACGTTTGTCTTTTTTGCTCCAGAGAGCGCCGAAAGTGAAAAAAGATGCTTTTGAGGATAAAGTCCTCAGGAAAGCAGAGAGGGCCAAATTGTCTGGAGCATTTGAAGGGGTTCCAGGAGGCAGTGAGGACCAGCATCACTTTTCCCCGCTGGCACCTTTGCTGTGGCAGCAAAAGCTGGACGTTTGTCTTTTTTGCTCCAGAGAGCGCCGAAAGTGAAAAAAGGTGCTTTTGAGGATAGAGTCCTCAGGAAAGCAGAGAGGGCCAAATTGTCTGGGGCATTTGAAGGGGTTCCAGGAGGCAGTGAGGACCAGCATCACTTTTCCCCGCTGGCACCTTTGCTGTGGTAGCAAAAGCTGGACGTTTGTCTTTTTTGCTCCAGAGAGCGCCGAAAGTGAAAAAAGGTGCTTTTGAGGATAGAGTCCTCAGGAAAGCAGAGAGGGCCAAATTGTCTGGGGCATTTGAAGGGGTTCCAGGAGGCAGTGAGAACCAGCATCACTTTTCCCCGCTGGCACTTTTGCTGTGGCAGCAAAAGCTGGACGTTTGTCTTTTTTGCTCCAGAGAGCGCCGAAAGTGAAAAAAGGTGCTTTTGACGATAGAGTCCTCAGGAAAGCAGAGAGGGCCAAATTGTCTGGGGCATTTGAAGGGGTTCCAGGAGGCAGTGAGGACCAGCATCACTTTTCCCCGCTGGCACCTTTGCTGTGGCAGCAAAAGCTGGACGTTTGTCTTTTTTGCTCCAGAGAGCGCCGAAAGTGAAAAAAGATGCTTTTGAGGATAAAGTCCTCAGGAAAGCAGAGAGGGCCAAATTGTCTGGGGCATTTGAAGGGGTTCCAGGAGGCAGTGAGGACCAGCATCACTTTTCCCCGCTGGCACCTTTGCTGTGGCAGCAAAACTGGACGTTTGTCTTTTTTGCTCCAGACAGCGCCGAAAGTGAAAAAAGGTGCTTTTGAGGATAGAGTCCTCAGGAAAGCAAAGAGGGCCACATTGTATGGGGCATTTGAAGGGGTTCCAGGAGGCAGTGAGAACCAGCATCACTTTTCCCCGCTGGCACCTTTGCTGTGGCAGCAAAAGCTGGACGTTTGTCTTTTTTGCTCCAGAGAGCGCCGAAAGTGAAAAAAGGTGCTTTTGAAGAGAGAGTCCTCAGGAAAGCAGAGAGGGCCAAATTGTCTGGGGCATTTGAAGGGGTTCCAGGAGGCAGTGAGGACCAGCATCACTTTTCCCCGCTGGCACCTTTGCTGTGGCAGCAAAAGCTGGACGTTTGTCTTTTTTGCTCCAGACAGCGCCGAAAGTGAAAAAAGGTGCTTTTGAGGATAGAGTCCTCAGGAAAGCAGAGAGGGCCACATTGTATGGGGCATTTGAAGGGGTTCCAGGAGGCAGTGAGAACCAGCATCACTTTTCCCCGCTGGCACCTTTGCTGTGGCAGCAAAAGCTGGACGTTTGTCTTTTTTGCTCCAGAGAGCGCCGAAAGTGAAAAAAGGTGCTTTTGAGGATAGAGTCCTCAGGAAAGCAGAGAGGGCCACATTGTCTGGGGCATTTGAAGGGGTTCCAGGAGGCAGTGAGGACCAGCATCACTTTTCCCCGCTGGCACCTTTGCTGTGGTAGCAAAAGCTGGACGTTTGTCTTTTTTGCTCCAGAGAGCGCCGAAAGTGAAAAAAAGGTGCTTTTGAGGATAGAGTGCTCAGGAAAGCAGAGAGGGCCAAATTGTCTGGGGCATTTGAAGGGGTTCCAGGAGGCAGTGAGGACCAGCATCACTTTTCCCCGCTGGCACCTTTGCTGTGGAAGCAAAGGCTGGACGTTTGTCTTTTTTGCTCCAGAGAGCGCCGAAAGTGAAAAAAGGTGCTTTTGAGGATAGAGTCCTCAGGAAAGCAGAGAGGGCCAAATTGTCTGGGGCATTTGAAGGGGTTCCAGGAGGCAGTGAGGACCAGCATCACTTTTCCCCGCTGGCACCTTTGCTGTGGCAGCAAAAGCTGGACGTTTGTCTTTTTTGCTCCAGAGAGCGCCGAAAGTGAAAAAAGGTGCTTTTGCGGATAGAGTGCGCAGGAAAGCAGAGAGGGCCAAATTGTCTGGGGCATTTGAAGGGGTTCCAGGAGGCAGTGAGAACCAGCATCACTTTTCCCCGCTGGCACCTTTGCTGTGGCAGCAAAAGCTGGACGTTTGTCTTTTTTGCTCCAGACAGCGCCGAAAGTGAAAAAAGGTGCTTTTGAGGATAGAGTCCTCAGGAAAGCAGAGAGGGCAAAATTGTCTGGGGCATTTGAAGGGGTTCCAGGAGGCAGTGAGAACCAGCATCACTTTTCCCCGCTGGCACCTTTGCTGTGGCAGCAAAAGCTGGACGTTTGTCTTTTTTGCTCCAGAGAGCGCCGAAAGTGAAAAAAGGTGCTTTTGCGGATAGAGTCCTCAGGAAAGCAGAGAGGGCCAAATTGTCTGGGGCATTTGAAGGGGTTCCAGGAGGCAGTGAGGACCAGCATCACTTTTCCCCGCTGGCACCTTTGCTGTGGCAGCAAAAGCTGGACGTTTGTCTTTTTTGCTCCAAAGAGCGCTGAAAGTAAAAAAAGGTGCTTTTGAGGATAGAGTCCTCAGGAAAGCAGAGAGGGCCAAATTGTCTGGGGCATTTGAAGGGGTTCCAGGAGGCAGTGAGGACCAGCATCACTTTTCCCCGCTGGCACCTTTGCTGTGGCAGCAAAAGCTGGACGTTTGTCTTTTTTGCTCCAGAGAGCGCCGAAAGTGAAAAAAGATGCTTTTGAGGATAAAGTCCTCAGGAAAGCAGAGAGGGCCAAATTGTCTGGGGCATTTGAAGGGGTTCCAGGAGGCAGTGAGGACCAGCATCACTTTTCCCCGCTGGCACCTTTGCTGTGGCAGCAAAAGCTGGACGTTTGTCTTTTTTGCTCCAGAGAGCGCCGAAAGTGAAAAAAGGTGCTTTTGAGGATAGAGTCCTCAGGAAAGCAGAGAGGGCCAAATTGTCTGGGGCATTTGAAGGGGTTCCAGGAGGCAGTGAGGACCAGCATCACTTTTCCCCGCTGGCACCTTTGCTGTGGTAGCAAAAGCTGGACGTTTGTCTTTTTTGCTCCAGAGAGCGCCGAAAGTGAAAAAAGGTGCTTTTGAGGAGAGAGTCCTCAGGAAAGCAGAGAGGGCCAAATTGTCTGGGGCATTTGAAGGGGTTCCAGGAGGCAGTGAGGACCAGCATCACTTTTCCCCGCTGGCACCTTTGCTGTGGCAGCAAAAGCTGGACGTTTGTCTTTTTTGCTCCAGACAGCGCCGAAAGTGAAAAAAGGTGCTTTTGAGGATAGAGTCCTCAGGAAAGCAGAGAGGGCCACATTGTATGGGGCATTTGAAGGGGTTCCAGGAGGCAGTGAGAACCAGCATCACTTTTCCCCGCTGGCACCTTTGCTGTGGCAGCAAAAGCTGGACGTTTGTCTTTTTTGCTCCAGAGAGCGCCGAAAGTGAAAAAAGGTGCTTTTGAGGATAGAGTCCTCAGGAAAGCAGAGAGGGCCACATTGTCTGGGGCATTTGAAGGGGTTCCAGGAGGCAGTGAGGACCAGCATCACTTTTCCCCGCTGGCACCTTTGCTGTGGTAGCAAAGCTGGACGTTTGTCTTTTTTGCTCCAGAGAGCGCCGAAAGTGAAAAAAAGGTGCTTTTGAGGATAGAGTGCTCAGGAAAGCAGAGAGGGCCCATTGTCTGGGGCATTTGAAGGGGTCCAGGAGGCAGTGAGAACCAGCATCACTTTTCCCCGCTGGCACTTTTGCTGTGGCAGCAAAAGCTAGACGTTTTTCTTTTTTGCTCCAGACAGCGCCGAAAGTGAAAAAAAGGTGCTTTTGACGATAGAGTCCTCAGGAAAGCAGAGAGGGCCAAATTGTCTGGGGCATTTGAAGGGGTTCCAGGAGGCAGTGAGGACCAGCATCACTTTTCCTTGCTGGCACCTTTGCTGTGGCAGCAAAGCTGGACGTTTTTCTTTTTTGCTCCAGAGAGCGCCGAAAGTGAAAAAAGATGCTTTTGAGGATAAAGTCCTCAGGAAACAGAGAGGGCCAAATTGTCTGGGGCATTTGAAGGGGTTCCAGGAGGCAGTGAGGACCAGCATCACTTTTCCCCGCTGGCACCTTTGCTGTGGCAGCAAAAGCTGGGACGTTTGTCTTTTTTGCTCCAGACAGCGCCGAAAGTGAAAAAAGGTGCTTTTGAGGATAGAGTCCTCAGGAAAGCAGAGAGGGCCACATTGTATGGGGCATTTGAAGGGGGTTCCAGGAGGCAGTGAGAACCAGCATCACTTTTCCCCGCTGGCACCTTTGCTGTGGCAGCAAAAGCTGGACGTTTGTCTTTTTTGCTCCAGACAGCGCCGAAAGTGAAAAAAGGTGCTTTTGAGATAGAGTCCTCAGGAAAGCAGAGAGGGCCAAATTGTCTGGGGCAATTGAAGGGGTTCCCAGGAGGCAGTGAGGACCAGCATCACTTTTCCCCGCTGGCACCTTTGCTCTGGCAGCAAAAGCTGGACGTTTGTCTTTTTTGCTCCAGAGAGCGCCGAAAGTGAAAAAAGGTGCTTTTGAGGATAGAGTCCTCAGGAAAGCAGAGAGGGCCAAATTGTCTGGGGCATTTGAAGGGGTTCCAGGAGGCAGTGAGAACCAGCATCACTTTTCCCGCTGGCACTTTGCTGTGGCAGCAAAAGCTGGACGTTTTTCTTTTTTGCTCCAGACAGCGCCGAAAGTGAAAAAAAGGTGCTTTTGAGGATAGAGTCCTCAGGAAAGCAGAGAGGGCCAAATTGTCTGGGGCATTTGAAGGGGTTCCCAGGAGGTAGTGAGGACCAGCATCACTTTTCCCCGCTGGCACCTTTGCTGTGGCAGCAAAAGCTGGACGTTTTGTCTTTTTTGCTCCAGAGAGCGCCGAAAGTGAAAAAAGGTGCTTTTGAGGATAGAGTCCTCAGGAAAGCAGAGAGGGCCACATTGTCTGGGGCATTTGAAGGGGTTCCAGGAGGCAGTGAGGACCAGCATCACTTTTCCCCGCTGGCACCTTTGCTGTGGTAGCAAAAGCTGGACGTTTTGTCTTTTTTGCTCCAGAGAGCGCCGAAAGTGAAAAAAAGGTGCTTTTGAGGATAGAGTGCTCAGGAAAGCAGAGAGGGCCAAATTGTCTGGGGCATTTGAAGGGGTTCCAGGAGGCAGTGAGAACCAGCATCACTTTTCCCCGCTGGCACTTTGCTGTGGCAGCAAAAGCTGGACGTTTTTCTTTTTTGCTCCAGAGAGCGCCGAAAGTGAAAAAAAGGTGCTTTTGACGATAGAGTCCTCAGGAAAGCAGAGAGGGCCAAATTGTCTGGGGCATTTGAAGGGGTTCCAGGAGGCAGTGAGAACCAGCATCACTTTTCCCCGCTGGCACCTTTGCTGTGGCAGCAAAAGCTGGACGTTTGTCTTTTTTGCTCCAGAGAGCCGCCGAAAGTGAAAAAAGGTGCTTTTGAGGATAGAGTGCTCAGGAAAGCAGAGAGGGCCAAATTGTCTGGGGCATTTGAAGGGGTTCCAGGAGGCAGTGAGGACCAGCATCACTTTTCCCCGCTGGCACCTTTGCTGTGGCAGCAAAAGCTGGACGTTTGTCTTTTTTGCTCCAGAGAGCGCCGAAAGTGAAAAAAGATGCTTTTGAGGATAAAGTCCTCAGGAAAGCAGAGAGGGCCAATTGTCTGGGGCATTTGAAGGGGTTCCAGGAGGCAGTGAGGACCCAGCATCACTTTTCCCCGCTGGCACCTTTGCTGTGGCAGCAAAAGCTGGACGTTTGTCTTTTTTGCTCCAGACAGCGCCGAAAGTGAAAAAAGGTGCTTTTGAGGATAGAGTCCTCAGGAAAGCAGAGAGGGCCAAATTGTCTGGGGCATTTGAAGGGGTTCCAGGAGGCAGTGAGAACCAGCATCACTTTTCCCCGCTGGCACCTTTGCTGTGGCAGCAAAAGCTGGACGTTTGTCTTTTTTGCTCCAGACAGCGCCGAAAGTGAAAAAAGGTGCTTTTGACGATAGAGTCCTCAGGAAAGCAGAGAGGGCCAAATTGTCTGGGGCATTTGAAGGGGTTCCAGGAGGCAGTGAGGACCAGCATCACTTTTCCCCGCTGGCACCTTTGCTCTGGCAGCAAAAGCTGGACGTTTGTCTTTTTTGCTCCAGACAGCGCCGAAAGTGAAAAAAGGTGCTTTTGAGGATAGAGTCCTCAGGAAAGCAGAGAGGGCCAAATTGTCTGGGGCATTTGAAGGGGTTCCAGGAGGCAGTGAGGACCAGCATCACTTTTCCCCCGCTGGCACCTTTGCTGTGGCAGCAAAAGCTGGACGTTTGTCTTTTTTGCTCCAGACAGCGCCGAAAGTGAAAAAAGGTGCTTTTGAGGATAGAGTCCTCAGGAAAGCAGAGAGGGCCAAATTGTCTGGGGCATTTGAAGGGGTTCCAGGAGGCAGTGAGGACCAGCATCACTTTCCCCGCTGGCACCTTTGCTGTGGCAGCAAAAGCTGGACGTTTGTCTTTTTTGCTCCAAAGAGCGCCGAAAGTGAAAAAAGGTGCTTTTGAGGATAGAGTCCTCAGGAAAGCAGAGAGGGCCAAATTGTCTGGGGCATTTGAAGGGGTTCCAGGAGGCAGTGAGGACCAGCATCACTTTTCCCCGCTGGCACCTTTGCTGTGGCAGCAAAGCTGGACGTTTGTCTTTTTTGCTCCAGAGAGCGCCGAAAGTGAAAAAAGGTGCTTTTGACGATATAGTCCTCAGGAAAGCAGAGAGGGCCAAATTGTCTGGGGCATTTGAAGGGGTTCCAGGAGGCAGTGAGAACCAGCATCACTTTTCCCCGCTGGCACTTTTGCTGTGGCAGCAAAAGCTGGACGTTTTTTCTTTTTGCTCCAGAGAGCGCCGAAAGTGAAAAAAGGTGCTTTTGACGATAGAGACCTCAGGAAAGCAGAGAGGGCCAAATTGTCTGGGGCATTTGAAGGGGTTCCAGGAGGCAGTGAGGACCAGCATCACTTTTCCCCGCTGGCACCTTTGCTTCTGGCAGCAAAAGCTGGACGTTTTTCTTTTTTGCTCCAGAGAGCGCCGAAAGTGAAAAAAGATGCTTTTGAGGATAAAGTCCTCAGGAAAGCAGAGAGGGCCAAATTGTCTGGGGCATTTGAAGGGGTTCCAGGAGGCAGTGAGGACCAGCATCACTTTTCCCCGCCTGGCACCTTTGCTGTGGCAGCAAAAGCTGGACGTTTGTCTTTTTTTGCTCCAGACAGCGCCGAAAGTGAAAAAAGGTGCTTTTGAGGATAGAGTCCTCAGGAAAGCAGAGAGGGCCACATTGTCTGGGGCATTTGAAGGGGTTCCAGGAGGCAGTGAGAACCAGCATCACTTTTCCCCGCTGGCACCTTTGCTGTGGCAGCAAAAGCTGGACGTTTGTCTTTTTTGCTCCAGAGAGCGCCGAAAGTGAAAAAGGTGCTTTTGAGGATAGAGTCCTCAGGAAAGCAGAGAGGGCCAAATTGTCTGGGGCATTTGAAGGGGTTCCAGGAGGCAGTGAGGACCAGCATCACTTTTCCCCGCTGGCACCTTTGCTGTGGTAGCAAAAGCTGGACGTTTGTCTTTTTTGCTCCAGACAGCGCCGAAAGTGAAAAAAGGTGCTTTGAGGATAGAGTGCTAAGGAAAGCAGAGAGGGCCAAATTGTCTGGGGCATTTGAAGGGGTTCCAGGAGGCAGTGAGAACCAGCATCACTTTTCCCCGCTGGCACCTTTGCTGTGGCAGCAAAAGCTGGACGTTTTTCTTTTTTGCTCCAGAGAGCGCCGAAAGTGAAAAAAAGGTGCTTTTGAGGATAGAGTCCTCAGGAAAGCAGAGAGGGCCAAATTGTCTGGGGCATTTGAAGGGGTTCCAGGAGGCAGTGAGGACCAGCATCACTTTTCCCCGCTGGCACCTTTGCTCTGGCAGCAAAAGCTGGACGTTTGTCTTTTTTGCTCCAGAGAGCGCCGAAAGTGAAAAAAAGGTGCTTTTTGAGGATAGAGTCCTCAGGAAAGAAGAGAGGGCCAAATTGTCTGGGGCATTTGAAGGGGTTCCAGGAGGCAGTGAGGACCAGCATCACTTTTCCCCGCTGGCACCTTTGCTGTGGTAGCAAAAGCTGGACGTTTGTCTTTTTTGCTCCAGACAGCGCCAAAAGTGAAAAAAGATGCTTTTGAGGATAGAGTGCTCAGGAAAGCAGAGAGGGCCAAATTGTCTGGGGCATTTGAAGGGGTTCCAGGAGGCAGTGAGGACCAGCATCACTTTTCCCCGCTGGCACCTTTGCTGTGGCAGCAAAAGCTGGACGTTTGTCTTTTTTGCTCCAGAGAGCGCCGAAAGTGAAAAAAGATGCTTTTGAGGATAAAGTCCTCAGGAAAGCAGAGAGGGCCAAATTGTCTGGGGCATTTGAAGTGGTTCCAGGAGGCAGTGAGGACCAGCATCACTTTTCCCCGCTGGCACCTTTGCTGTGGCAGCAAAAGCTGGACGTTTGTCTTTTTTGCTCCAGAGAGCGCCGAAAGTGAAAAAAGGTGCTTTTGAGGATAGAGTCCTCAGGAAAGCAGAGAGGGCCACATTGTCTGGGGCATTTGAAGGGGTTCCAGGAGGCAGTGAGAACCAGCATCACTTTTCCCCGCTGGCACCTTTGCTGTGGCAGCAAAAGCTGGACGTTTGTCTTTTTTGCTCCAGACAGCGCCGAAAGTGAAAAAAGGTGCTTTTGAGGATAGAGTCCTCAGGAAAGCAGAGAGGGCCAAATTGTCTGGGGCATTTGAAGGGGTTCCAGGAGGCAGTGAGAACCAGCATCACTTTTCCCCGCTGGCACCTTTGCTGTGGCAGCAAAAGCTGGACGTTTGTCTTTTTTGCTCCAGAGAGCGCCGAAAGTGAAAAAAGGTGCTTTTGAGGATAGAGTCCTCAGGAAAGCAGAGAGGGCCACATTGTCTGGGGCATTTGAAGGGGTTCCAGGAGGCAGTGAGGACCAGCATCACTTTTCCCCGCTGGCACCTTTGCTCTGGCAGCAAAAGCTGGACGTTTGTCTTTTTTGCTCCAGAGAGCGCCGAAAGTGAAAAAAGGTGCTTTTGAGGATAGAGTCCTCAGGAAAGCAGAGAGGGCCAAATTGTCTGGGGCATTTGAAGGGGTTCCAGGAGGCAGTGAGGACCAGCATCACTTTTCCCCGCTGGCACCTTTGCTGTGGCAGCAAAAGCTGGACGTTTGTCTTTTTTGCTCCAGAGAGCGCCGAAAGTGAAAAAAGGTGCTTTTGAGGATAGAGTCCTCAGGAAAGCAGAGAGGGCCAAATTGTCTGGGGCATTTGAAGGGGTTCCAGGAGGCAGTGAGGACCAGCATCACTTTTCCCCGCTGGCACCTTTGCTGTGGCAGCAAAAGCTGGACGTTTGTCTTTTTTGCTCCAAAGAGCGCCGAAAGTGAAAAAAGGTGCTTTTGAGGATAGAGTCCTCAGGAAAGCAGAGAGGGCCAAATTGTCTGGGGCATTTGAAGGGGTTCCAGGAGGCAGTGAGGACCAGCATCACTTTTCCCCGCTGGCACCTTTGCTGTGGCAGCAAAAGCTGGACGTTTGTCTTTTTTGCTCCAGAGAGCGCCGAAAGTGAAAAAAGGTGCTTTTGACGATATAGTCCTCAGGAAAGCAGAGAGGGCCAAATTGTCTGGGGCATTTGAAGGGGTTCCAGGAGGCAGTGAGAACCAGCATCACTTTTCCCCGCTGGCACTTTTGCTGTGGCAGCAAAAGCTGGACGTTTGTCTTTTTTGCTCCAGAGAGCGCCGAAAGTGAAAAAAGGTGCTTTTGACGATAGAGACCTCAGGAAAGCAGAGAGGGCCAAATTGTCTGGGGCATTTGAAGGGGTTCCAGGAGGCAGTGAGGACCAGCATCACTTTTCCCCGCTGGCACCTTTGCTGTGGCAGCAAAAGCTGGACGTTTGTCTTTTTTGCTCCAGAGAGCGCCGAAAGTGAAAAAAGGTGCTTTTGACGATATAGTCCTCAGGAAAGCAGAGAGGGCCAAATTGTCTGGGGCATTTGAAGGGGTTCCAGGAGGCAGTGAGAACCAGCATCACTTTTCCCCGCTGGCACTTTTGCTGTGGCAGCAAAAGCTGGACGTTTTTCTTTTTTGCTCCAGAGAGCGCCGAAAGTGAAAAAAGGTGCTTTTGACGATAGAGACCTCAGGAAAGCAGAGAGGGCCAAATTGTCTGGGGCATTTGAAGGGGTTCCAGGAGGCAGTGAGGACCAGCATCACTTTTCCCCGCTGGCACCTTTGCTCTGGCAGCAAAAGCTGGACGTTTTTCTTTTTTGCTCCAGAGAGCGCCGAAAGTGAAAAAAGATGCTTTTGAGGATAAAGTCCTCAGGAAAGCAGAGAGGGCCAAATTGTCTGGGGCATTTGAAGGGGTTCCAGGAGGCAGTGAGGACCAGCATCACTTTTCCCCGCTGGCACCTTTGCTGTGGCAGCAAAAGCTGGACGTTTGTCTTTTTTGCTCCAGACAGCGCCGAAAGTGAAAAAAGGTGCTTTTGAGGATAGAGTCCTCAGGAAAGCAGAGAGGGCCACATTGTCTGGGGCATTTGAAGGGGTTCCAGGAGGCAGTGAGAACCAGCATCACTTTTCCCCGCTGGCACCTTTGCTGTGGCAGCAAAAGCTGGACGTTTGTCTTTTTTGCTCCAGAGAGCGCCGAAAGTGAAAAAAGGTGCTTTTGAGGATAGAGTCCTCAGGAAAGCAGAGAGGCCAAATTGTCTGGGGCATTTGAAGGGGTTCCAGGAGGCAGTGAGGACCAGCATCACTTTTCCCGCTGGCACCTTTGCTGTGGTAGCAAAAGCTGGACGTTTGTCTTTTTTGCTCCAGACAGCGCCGAAAGTGAAAAAAGGTGCTTTGAGGATAGAGTGCTAAGGAAAGCAGAGAGGGCCAAATTGTCTGGGGCATTTGAAGGGGTTCCAGGAGGCAGTGAGAACCAGCATCACTTTTCCCCGCTGGCACCTTTGCTGTGGCAGCAAAAGCTGGACGTTTTTCTTTTTTGCTCCAGAGAGCGCCGAAAGTGAAAAAAAGGTGCTTTTGAGGATAGAGTCCTCAGGAAAGCAGAGAGGGCCAAATTGTCTGGGGCATTTGAAGGGTTCCAGGAGGCAGTGAGGACCAGCATCACTTTTCCCCGCTGGCACCTTTGCTCTGGCAGCAAAAAGCTGGACGTTTGTCTTTTTTGCTCCAGAGAGCGCCGAAAGTGAAAAAAAAGGTGCTTTTGAGGATAGAGTCCTCAGGAAAGAAGAGAGGGCCAAATTGTCTGGGGCATTTGAAGGGGTTCCAGGAGGCAGTGAGGACCCATCACTTTTCCCCGCTGGCACCTTTGCTGTGGTAGCAAAAGCTGGACGTTTGTCTTTTTTGCTCCAGACAGCGCCGAAAGTGAAAAAAGATGCTTTTGAGGATAGAGTGCTCAGGAAAGCAGAGAGGGCCAAATTGTCTGGGGCATTTGAAGGGGTTCCAGGAGGCAGTGAGGACCAGCATCACTTTTCCCCGCTGGCACCTTTGCTGTGGCAGCAAAAGCTGGACGTTTGTCTTTTTTGCTCCAGAGAGCGCCGAAAGTGAAAAAAGATGCTTTTGAGGATAAAGTCCTCAGGAAAGCAGAGAGGGCCAAATTGTCTGGGGCATTTGAAGTGGTTCCAGGAGGCAGTGAGGACCAGCATCACTTTTCCCCGCTGGCACCTTTGCTGTGGCAGCAAAAGCTGGACGTTTGTCTTTTTTGCTCCAGAGAGCGCCGAAAGTGAAAAAAGGTGCTTTTGAGGATAGAGTCCTCAGGAAAGCAGAGAGGGCCACATTGTCTGGGGCATTTGAAGGGGTTCCAGGAGGCAGTGAGAACCAGCATCACTTTTCCCCGCTGGCACCTTTGCTGTGGCAGCAAAAGCTGGACGTTTGTCTTTTTTGCTCCAGACAGCGCCGAAAGTGAAAAAAGGTGCTTTTGAGGATAGAGTCCTCAGGAAAGCAGAGAGGGCCAAATTGTCTGGGGCATTTGAAGGGGTTCCAGGAGGCAGTGAGAACCAGCATCACTTTTCCCCGCTGGCACCTTTGCTGTGGCAGCAAAAGCTGGACGTTTGTCTTTTTTGCTCCAGAGAGCGCCGAAAGTGAAAAAAGGTGCTTTTGAGGATAGAGTCCTCAGGAAAGCAGAGAGGGCCAAATTGTCTGGGGCATTTGAAGGGGTTCCAGGAGGCAGTGAGGACCAGCATCACTTTTCCCCGCTGGCACCTTTGCTCTGGCAGCAAAAGCTGGACGTTTGTCTTTTTTGCTCCAGAGAGCGCCGAAAGTGAAAAAAGGTGCTTTTGAGGATAGAGTCCTCAGGAAAGCAGAGAGGGCCAAATTGTCTGGGGCATTTGAAGGGGTTCCAGGAGGCAGTGAGGACCAGCATCACTTTTCCCCGCTGGCACCTTTGCTGTGGCAGCAAAAGCTGGACGTTTGTCTTTTTTGCTCCAGAGAGCGCCGAAAGTGAAAAAAGATGCTTTTGAGGATAAAGTCCTCAGGAAAGCAGAGAGGGCCAAATTGTCTGGGGCATTTGAAGTGGTTCCAGGAGGCAGTGAGGACCAGCATCACTTTTCCCCGCTGGCACCTTTGCTGTGGCAGCAAAAGCTGGACGTTTGTCTTTTTTGCTCCAGAGAGCGCCGAAAGTGAAAAAAGGTGCTTTTGAGGATAGAGTCCTCAGGAAAGCAGAGAGGGCCACATTGTCTGGGGCATTTGAAGGGGTTCCAGGAGGCAGTGAGAACCAGCATCACTTTTCCCCGCTGGCACCTTTGCTGTGGCAGCAAAAGCTGGACGTTTGTCTTTTTTGCTCCAGACAGCGCCGAAAGTGAAAAAAGGTGCTTTTGAGGATAGAGTCCTCAGGAAAGCAGAGAGGGCCAAATTGTCTGGGGCATTTGAAGGGGTTCCAGGAGGCAGTGAGAACCAGCATCACTTTTCCCCGCTGGCACCTTTGCTGTGGCAGCAAAAGCTGGACGTTTGTCTTTTTTGCTCCAGAGAGCGCCGAAAGTGAAAAAAGGTGCTTTTGAGGATAGAGTCCTCAGGAAAGCAGAGAGGGCCAAATTGTCTGGGGCATTTGAAGGGGTTCCAGGAGGCAGTGAGGACCAGCATCACTTTTCCCCGCTGGCACCTTTGCTCTGGCAGCAAAAGCTGGACGTTTGTCTTTTTTGCTCCAGAGAGCGCCGAAAGTGAAAAAAGGTGCTTTTGAGGATAGAGTCCTCAGGAAAGCAGAGAGGGCCAAATTGTCTGGGGCATTTGAAGGGGTTCCAGGAGGCAGTGAGGACCAGCATCACTTTTCCCCGCTGGCACCTTTGCTGTGGCAGCAAAAGCTGGACGTTTGTCTTTTTTGCTCCAGAGAGCGCCGAAAGTGAAAAAAGGTGCTTTTGAGGATAGAGTCCTCAGGAAAGCAGAGAGGGCCAAATTGTCTGGGGCATTTGAAGGGGTTCCAGGAGGCAGTGAGGACCAGCATCACTTTTCCCCGCTGGCACCTTTGCTGTGGCAGCAAAAGCTGGACGTTTGTCTTTTTTGCTCCAAAGAGCGCCGAAAGTGAAAAAAGGTGCTTTTGAGGATAGAGTCCTCAGGAAAGCAGAGAGGGCCAAATTGTCTGGGGCATTTGAAGGGGTTCCAGGAGGCAGTGAGGACCAGCATCACTTTTCCCCGCTGGCACCTTTGCTGTGGCAGCAAAAGCTGGACGTTTGTCTTTTTTGCTCCAGAGAGCGCCGAAAGTGAAAAAAGGTGCTTTTGACGATATAGTCCTCAGGAAAGCAGAGAGGGCCAAATTGTCTGGGGCATTTGAAGGGGTTCCAGGAGGCAGTGAGAACCAGCATCACTTTTCCCCGCTGGCACTTTTGCTGTGGCAGCAAAAGCTGGACGTTTGTCTTTTTTGCTCCAGAGAGCGCCGAAAGTGAAAAAAGGTGCTTTTGACGATAGAGACCTCAGGAAAGCAGAGAGGGCCAAATTGTCTGGGGCATTTGAAGGGGTTCCAGGAGGCAGTGAGGACCAGCATCACTTTTCCCCGCTGGCACCTTTGCTGTGGCAGCAAAAGCTGGACGTTTGTCTTTTTTGCTCCAGAGAGCGCCGAAAGTGAAAAAAGATGCTTTTGAGGATAAAGTCCTCAGGAAAGCAGAGAGGGCCAAATTGTCTGGGGCATTTGAAGGGGTTCCAGGAGGCAGTGAGGACCAGCATCACTTTTCCCCGCTGGCACCTTTGCTGTGGCAGCAAAAGCTGGACGTTTGTCTTTTTTGCTCCAGACAGCGCCGAAAGTGAAAAAAGGTGCTTTTGAGGATAGAGTCCTCAGGAAAGCAGAGAGGGCCCAATTGTCTGGGGCATTTGAAGGGGTTCCAGGAGGCAGTGAGAACCAGCATCACTTTTCCCCGCTGGCACCTTTGCTGTGGCAGCAAAAGCTGGACGTTTGTCTTTTTTGCTCCAGAGAGCGCCGAAAGTGAAAAAAGGTGCTTTTGAGGATAGAGTCCTCAGGAAAGCAGAGAGGGCCAAATTGTCTGGGGCATTTGAAGGGGTTCCAGGAGGCAGTGAGGACCAGCATCACTTTTCCCCGCTGGCACCTTTGCTGTGGTAGCAAAAGTGGACGTTTGTCTTTTTTGCTCCAGAGAGCGCCGAAAGTGAAAAAAGGTGCTTTTGAGGATAGAGTCCTCAGGAAAGAAGAGAGGGCCAAATTGTCTGGGGCATTTGAAGGGGTTCCAGGAGGCAGTGAGGACCAGCATCACTTTTCCCCGCTGGCACCTTTGCTGTGGTAGCAAAAGCTGGACGTTTGTCTTTTTTGCTCCAGACAGCGCCGAAAGTGAAAAAAGATGCTTTTGAGGATAAAGTCCTCAGGAAAGCAGAGAGGGCCAAATTGTCTGGGGCATTTGAAGGGGTTCCAGGAGGCAGTGAGGACCAGCATCACTTTTCCCCGCTGGCACCTTTGCTGTGGCAGCAAAAGCTGGACGTTTGTCTTTTTTGCTCCAGAGAGCGCCGAAAGTGAAAAAAGGTGCTTTTGACGATAGAGACCTCAGGAAAGCAGAGAGGGCCAAATTGTCTGGGGCATTTGAAGGGGTTCCAGGAGGCAGTGAGGACCAGCATCACTTTTCCCCGCTGGCACCTTTGCTGTGGTAGCAAAAGCTGGACGTTTGTCTTTTTTGCTGCAGACAGCGCCGAAAGTGAAAAAAGATGCTTTTGAGGATAAAGTCCTCAGGAAAGCAGAGAGGGCCAAATTGTCTGGGGCATTTGAAGGGGTTCCAGGAGGCAGTGAGGACCAGCATCACTTTTCCCCGCTGGCACCTTTGCTGTGGCAGCAAAAGCTGGACGTTTGTCTTTTTTGCTCCAGAGAGCGCCGAAAGTGAAAAAAGGTGCTTTTGACGATAGAGACCTCAGGAAAGCAGAGAGGGCCAAATTGTCTGGGGCATTTGAAGGGGTTCCAGGAGGCAGTGAGGACCAGCATCACTTTTCCCCGCTGGCACCTTTGCTGTGGCAGCAAAAGCTGGACGTTTGTCTTTTTTGCTCCAGAGAGCGCCGAAAGTGAAAAAAGATGCTTTTGAGGATAAAGTCCTCAGGAAAGCAGAGAGGGCCAAATTGTCTGGGGCATTTGAAGGGGTTCCAGGAGGCAGTGAGGACCAGCATCACTTTTCCCCGCTGGCACCTTTGCTGTGGCAGCAAAAGCTGGACGTTTGTCTTTTTTGCTCCAGAGAGCGCCGAAAGTGAAAAAAGGTGCTTTTGAGGATAGAGTCCTCAGGAAAGCAGAGAGGGCCCAATTGTCTGGGGCATTTGAAGGGGTTCCAGGAGGCAGTGAGAACCAGCATCACTTTTCCCCGCTGGCACCTTTGCTGTGGCAGCAAAAGCTGGACGTTTGTCTTTTTTGCTCCAGAGAGCGCCGAAAGTGAAAAAAGGTGCTTTTGAGGATAGAGTCCTCAGGAAAGCAGAGAGGGCCAAATTGTCTGGGGCATTTGAAGGGGTTCCAGGAGGCAGTGAGGACCAGCATCACTTTTCCCCGCTGGCACCTTTGCTGTGGTAGCAAAAGCTGGACGTTTGTCTTTTTTGCTCCAGACAGCGCCGAAAGTGAAAAAAGATGCTTTTGAGGATAGAGTGCTCAGGAAAGCAGAGAGGGCCAAATTGTATGGGGCATTTGAAGGGGTTCCAGGAGGCAGTGAGGACCAGCATCACTTTTCCCCGCTGGCACCTTTGCTGTGGCAGCAAAAGCTGGACGTTTGTCTTTTTTGCTCCAGAGAGCGCCGAAAGTGAAAAAAGGTGCTTTTGAGGATAGAGTCCTCAGGAAAGCAGAGAGGGCCAAATTGTCTGGGGCATTTGAAGGGGTTCCAGGAGGCAGTGAGGACCAGCATCACTTTTCCCCGCTGGCACCTTTGCTGTGGCAGCAAAAGCTGGACGTTTGTCTTTTTTGCTCCAGAGAGCGCCGAAAGTGAAAAAAGGTGCTTTTGACGATATATTCCTCAGGAAAGCAGAGAGGGCCAAATTGTCTGGGGCATTTGAAGGGGTTCCAGGAGGCAGTGAGAACCAGCATCACTTTTCCCCGCTGGCACTTTTGCTGTGGCAGCAAAAGCTGGACGTTTTTCTTTTTTGCTCCAGAGAGCGCCGAAAGTGAAAAAAGGTGCTTTTGACGATAGAGACCTCAGGAAAGCAGAGAGGGCCAAATTGTCTGGGGCATTTGAAGGGGTTCCAGGAGGCAGTGAGGACCAGCATCACTTTTCCCCGCTGGCACCTTTGCTGTGGCAGCAAAAGCTGGACGTTTGTCTTTTTTGCTCCAGAGAGCGCCGAAAGTGAAAAAAGATGCTTTTGAGGATAAAGTCCTCAGGAAAGCAGAGAGGGCCAAATTGTCTGGGGCATTTGAAGGGGTTCCAGGAGGCAGTGAGGACCAGCATCACTTTTCCCCGCTGGCACCTTTGCTGTGGCAGCAAAAGCTGGACGTTTGTCTTTTTTGCTCCAGACAGCGCCGAAAGTGAAAAAAGGTGCTTTTGAGGATAGAGTCCTCAGGAAAGCAGAGAGGGCCACATTGTCTGGGGCATTTGAAGGGGTTCCAGGAGGCAGTGAGAACCAGCATCACTTTTCCCCGCTGGCACCTTTGCTGTGGCAGCAAAAGCTGGACGTTTGTCTTTTTTTGCTCCAGAGAGC